>NW_027228629.1:0-15916 GCF_037783145.1 Equus przewalskii | reverse complement strand
ATAAAATCATTGGATGTCTATGCCACTTCTTTTTATATTAAAAATATCTCTTCATTTGTAGCTTTCCAAACCTGTATGTATGACAGTGTAAATTTTCATGTGATATTAAAGCAGCTAACTTGGTTATGTAGTTCATTTTCTATAAGGTTAATTGTGTTCTGTAGGATATTAATTTGTAATTTTGCCATTTTTTCCACTTCAGTGTAATAAATTTCAACTTTTTCCCCCACTTTTTTTGCTTCTGGCACATGATACCATGCAATTTGAATTCCTTTAGCTTTCTGGATTTATGCCTCACTCTTCAATATACTATGGTAAACACTAGTTAGCATGTAGTATGTATGTATATTTCTTTTCCAAGCTATTGAAATATTAAGGAATACCTGGTTTAACCTAAATCTGTAATAATAGCTTTGTTCCTAGCCTTGATTACACATTAATTATTCACTTACATCCCAACAATATCTAACATTTTCTTTGCTATCTTAGAGTCTCTTAGATCTTCCTGATAGGCTATCTTGCTTTACTTTACTTGCACTATTAGTAAGGGGTTTTACATTTCACTGTCCAATCTAAATTTTATAATTTAGACATCATTTTAAAATATGAAGCTCACTATGAAGGCTGTGATCTGAGTGTTCATGAATATGCTTCGCTGCCTCTATTTGGACAAGTGGATGCTATCTCTGCACTATTATGGCCAATAAGTGAGGCTCATTGATTAGACACTTCTCTTAGAAAACTTTAAGAAGAAAGAAAGTACTTGGAAATAATCAATATTTGTTTGTTAGAAGAGGAGTTCTTTATTTTTCCACAGCGTATTGTAAGAGGCCTGTTTGAAATGATAACTAAATTACTATTAATAGGTATGGGGATCATAACTTATCATTTTCATAGGCTAAACTCCTCTCATATCTTAATTCAAATTTGAATCAGTTGTCTATCTATTTCTATCTTAAGTGTTATTTGCTGACCTTAGATTTTGCTTTACATTTCAAATTTTTGGTGTTTTTTGGTAGAGAGCAGAATGAACTAGAAAAATCGCTTGTTTTCAAAATTTGAAGTAATTTTACTAATTTTTAAGTTTTATCTTAGATTAGTGGCTACTTAACTGGTAGCATGGCTTTACCACACTCCTAACATAGGCAAGTATAAGGTTTTTGGAATTACTTATTTTTTCTTTTGGAGAGATTTAGACACCTAGGAGAAGTAACCTCTAACCTTAAAAAATTTGAATTATAGTGAATTATTAAGATATTGACTTGGGGATTTGGAAAAAAATGTTAAGCGTCAAATTTTGGAAAATTGTGGATGGGAAAAAATTTGTCTGAAGATCACTTCGTGGTTTTGTTTTTTTCCTTACTATAATTATTCTATTTTAAGTAGTTTTTTATTTTCATCTCTAGTAATAAAAACTTTTTGTTTTTTCATTTTCTGACATTATTCCTTAATTCCATAGACATAATCTGAGATATAACAGTTTATCATCATAATTGGAACTTCCAACTTATGAAAGAAAAGTTGGGCAGGAAGTCTGTATTAGTGTTGGAAGTGTTTTATTATATTTTCCAAAGTGAGTTGGAGCTTGTTCAAACTGTGACGTAAATGTACTATAAAGTTTCAATTACAAAATTTCTCAGGGATGGAATTTACTTAGTTGGCAGGACTTGTAGGAAGCAACTGGGATTCTTTTCCTTCTAAGTATATCTACCAATTATAGAAGGTTACTGAGATTATAAACTGCTAACTTCGGAGTAGGTAGTGGGAGTAGGCTACAAAAGGTAGAGCTTTATTGTACTTGTTCTTTTAGCTATTGGGACCGACAATTTGGGAGAAAAGTGGTAGAGTATCAGAAAGGGATTATAAGAAGCAAAGAGAAGATTTTACCGAGAATAGCTTGAATAGTCTTTTGGATGCTAGCAATATTAGCCTGACTGTCTTTAGATTGAGCATCGACCCCTTATCTAGTCAGGACTGTTTTAATCCTGTTCAAATGAATTTTTATGTAAAAAGTACTAAGTGGGGCTACTTTCTCCACTAGGGTATCCGTGAATGAGGTAGTTATTTAGAGGTATGTATTCTCCTCTCTCTCTAGTTTGGAGTGTAATCCGTAGAGTCTCAGGATGATCCTTAGCACCTTTCCTATTTGGATGCTTCTGAGATGCTCAGAAGTAAGGTGCTCATGCTTCTCAGTTTGCCTGGTACAGTCCAGTTTATTCCTCTTGTAGATCCACTAGTGCCTGTTAATTAGTCATAAAGCCCTCTTTCATCCTTGGATAATGAAGGATATGGTCACCCTACTCATAAATCATGTAACTACAGGTTGACTAAAATACAAGCATCCTGAGGGCAGAGAACATATCTTCTAGGTTATTGTTCTATACCAGTATATAGTACAGTGTCTGACACATTGGAGGAGCCTTTTTAAGTAATTATTGAATGAGTGAGTGAATGAACCAAGAAGGACCATATATTATTTATGGTGGAATTGAAGACTTTAATTGCTTCTATCACCCTAATGCTGTATGGGATTGAAAAGATGTGGCAAGTTTTCAAAAAATCTCAGGATATCATTTAACATGTTTATTCACATTTCTTGCTCTTATCTCTTTTATCTTCATCAAAGAACGTAAGTACATAGTTCAAACAGAAAACCAAAATCCCATAGCAATAAAAGGCTTACAGTGAAAAACAACAGTAATCAGCCTCAAACCTCCCTATCTCACACTCCTTAAAGGCAACTACAGCCACTTCTAGCTGTTTCTCCTATCTCATTTTTCTAAATGACATGCCTTCCTGCTGAGAAGAATGAGGATTTAGCTCTTTCATTTCAGCTACCTAGAATTGCCTTTCCTTTCATCTCCCAACATAACTCATATTACAAGTTAAAAATAGTAGTGTTGATGTTTTCTGTGACTTTAAATATTACACTGATTTACTACGACTACCCCTTTGAAATCTTTTGTTTTCCTGGAATTGTCAATTGCCATTATTTTTCCTTTCTGTTTTCTATATACTTGTTCTTAAAATTTTCTATATGCTCCAACATCTCTGTTATGGTCTTATCAATAATATGTTTTATTTGCTCGAACATATTAGATCCATTTTTAGGGGGTTTGGGGGAGTACTTTACCACAGAAGATTGCCCTGCCTCAAATCCAGACTGGATTGTGATTCTTTTTGTTTTAAGCACTGTTGCTGGCTTTCCAGAAGCAAGTCTAGAGAAAGGGGATCCGGGAAGGGTCGATTGGGGCTCAGTTTGCGAGTTTTTACTTAATCCTCCTATTTGTAGCCCAGAATCTCATCCCCTCTCCCTACCATGACACACACTGTGACTGATTTTTCTGAACCTCAGTCACTTAAGTTTAGTTATATCCAAAGACTAAACTTTCTGTATCCCACACAAGGAGGTAGTAGTTGTCTGATCTTCTGGGTCTGGGAAGGACAGAGGGATTTAATTGCTCTGTATACAGACTTTCATCTTGTAATCAGGCCATCTACGTTTAGTCCCTCCCTTACCTTGAAACTTACGTGGTACCATTTCATTTTTTTTTTAAATCTACCAAGGAGAATTTATCTTGCTTCTCCTTGGTATCCTCCATTACAGACAGTTGATACCTTCCTTTGCTCTCTTGTCATTATTCTTTTTGTTTTCCACAAATTGTTTGAATTCTCATCTCTCATAGCTCTCTGCTGTTAGCAGGAGTTTAGCCAAAGTCCATTTTGGCAAGTGCTCTTCAGAATTCACATTTTAGCTCTAGACTGAGAAAGGATACTTGTTTTCAGTGTGCATCAATCATAAACACAATTTAGGCAGTAGTGATATTTACCCTTTCCCACCCCTTTTGGAGGAATATGTTGACCGCTACTATTATGACTGTGATTTAGAGTATAGAGTGTTTTGGACTTAAAAAAGTTAATTTCTATGATTTGTGTGATGGTCACAAGTTCTACTTCGGGTGATAACTTGTTAGGTTGTTCTAGACCATCTTCTTGACCATATTTTCCTGGACTGCAAAACAAAACAAAACGAAGACAAAAACAGCTTTTTGAAGACATCACATAACCCTAAAGCAGTGAGTAATTTTGAGGCTAAGCTTTGAGAAAACAAGATGTTCAGAGAGTAAGCTTCACATTTTGGGCTGATTTTATTCTCGAGGCAATTCCAGAAATAGTTCTGAATGGCTGGGAAGCTAAGCAAAGTTTTGCACAGATTTAGAGCCCTAGTAAACACCTCAGACTTTCAGTTAGGATTATAAAGGGCTAGAACCTAGGATTAACTGAGACCCGAAAATAAAGCATGCTTTATAGTTTCTGAATTCCACCTTCATCTCAGAATTGATTGGATGAAATTGATCTTGGATTGCAAATGGCCTCACTCTTGCTTCCTGCCAGAAGCAAATGTAAATTCTTTTGGAAGATAATATCATCATTGAATTTTCTCCAGTTTGTCATGTATAATGTCTAGCACTCACATCAGCTGTAATCAGTCATATCAGCAAATAAGATGTGTCTAAAAATTAATAGAAAATAATGGGCAATAGAAATATGCCTACAGGAAAACCTGAAAATTGAATTGATATAATAACTATTAATATGCTCAAGGAATTAAAAACCAGAATGAGGATTTTTTTTCTTGATTTTTTTTTTTTTACTTTATTGAGGTCTAACTGGCTTTTAACATTGTGTAACTTTCAGGTGTACATTATTATATTTCAGTTTTTGTATAGATTGCATTGTGCTCACCACCAATAGTCTAGTTTTTATCCATCACCATTCACATGTGCCCCTTTACCCATTTTGCCTGCCCCCTATCCGCTTTTCCTCTGGTAACCGCTAATCTGTTCTCCTTATCTATGTGTGTGTTTGTTTCAGATTGAGAATTTTGATAGAAAACTAAAAACTATTAAAAAAATAGAAATTTTAGAACTGAAAAATATAACAAAGTCACAAAATCAATGGATGAATTATAGCAGCATATTAGAAACAGCTGAAGAGAGAATTAGTCAGCTAGACAGTTGGTCTGAAGAACATTTTCAGATTAAAGCCATGAAATGCAGATAAGAGCATATAAGAGATTTTGAACATGGTGAATAGTACTAACATAGTGTATTTGTGGTTCAAGGGAGAGTAAAAAGAGAATAGGGCAAAAGTAATATTTGAAGAAATGACTGAGAGTATTCAAAACCTAATGAAAGAGATTGAGCTACAGATTCAGGAAGGAATAGGAATCAAGTAGTATGGACATAAAGAATACTGTGACAAGGCATATGATAATAAAATGGAAAAAACTATAGACAAAGAGAAAATCCTAAAAGTAGCCAGTTGGAAAAGATATATATCACCTCTATGAAGGAGCAAAAATAAATCTAACAGCTGACTTCTCAACAGAAATGCGATCTTTAAAGTGCTGGAAATATTAACTGGCCATATAGAATTCTAGAACTAGCAAAAATATTACAAAAATGAAGTAAAAACAATTTTCATTTTAGCAGATGGTGAAATAATTCACCACCAGCAGACCTACACCAGATGAAATTCTACTGGGTGTTCAGGAAGCAGGAAAATGTTCTCCAGTGGGAACTCAGAGCACAGAAATAGGACTGGGATTCTCCTAATTTGTCCATATTCTCTTTCCAATTTAAATTCCTCATAAGAACAGCCCATACTTTGCCCCCTTACTTATATCTCATTTCTTCAGTACTTATTACTGCTGTTCTTCTCCCATTCTACTGAAAAGATGGTTTTCTAATTGACAAATCCAAAGGTTGTTTTTCCTGCCCTTACTTTACTGGAATGTGGCAACCTTTGAGAGTAATGCTCATCTTGTCCTTCTTAAAATTTGCCGGTATTCTTTGATGTGCTTCAGAATCTTCTGTGGTACTTTGTGTCTTTGTTGAGAGGCCCCTGGCACAGGTTCCTTTTAAAGCTCCACTGTTATTCTGATACACAGCTATATGTGAAAGCCCTTGGTTTCTCTACTCCTTTTTCTTCTGTGATCTCATACTCTCCATTTCCCTTACTATTCTTATTTTGTCTTTCTCATCGTTCCTCTGGCTTTTAAGTGATTCTTTTTCCCTAGGGTTCTGAGCTTGGTCTACTATTATTGTATTCACATTTTTTCTGATTTATAACGTCTATACTCATTGTTTTAACTTGTAATCACAAGATTGTGATCAGGGCAGAGACTTAATATATTTTATTCTCTTTTGCCTGTCTTCCTTGTGTCTGGCCATGTAGTGAGTGCTCCATAAATATTTGCTAAATGAATAAATAAATGAATTATCTCATGTTCATATTGTTGCATTAAGAAATACTTCCAGATCGCAAGATAACCAAAATGTTTTCCTACAGTTCCTGTTATCAGCTTTATGGTTTTACCTTTCATATTTAGACCTTTAATCCACATCTATATCTATATATCTATATCTGACTCTATTTCTTATATATACTAGGCCAATTTTCCAAACACCCACCTACTAAACAAAACTTTGTTTTTATTTGTAGTGCCACCTTTATCTATGTGTTAGTCAGTTGGCTAACCCATCTTTACTAAGATTTAATACATCATTGCCTCCTGTCTAGTGATTTTCAAACTTTATCACCTGTGATTCTCAGAAAGGAAGACAGTCTACATTGTAAAACACTTTACATGTACACATGTATATAAAATATATACAAGAAAAATTTTACAAACAATATCCTGTGGTGAATTTACAGTGTATGATATGTTCTGATGTTTTCCATTGCATTTTATTTCATGTTTTAAACATGTTCATCGTGATAACGTTAATGGATTATAAGTTATAGTTTAAAAAACAGCTCCAGGAAACCTTCCCACGGACGTCTTTCATATGCTCTCGTTATGCTCTGTATGATCTGAATTAGAGTATCTTGGAATCATATTTCTATTGTTATAATTATATGTGTGTCTCCTTCTAGGTTGTGTGTCTCCTTGAGCACAGAGATAATATGTAATTTCTTTGCTCTGCTATCACTGAGCATCTGATTTATTTATTTATAAATAAATTTGTTTATTTTAAATGAATTAGAATTATTTATAAAATAAATTATTTATCATTATATTATAACAGATAATATAATAAATAATATAATATATTATAATAAATAGTATAATATATTATAATGTAATATATAATATTATTATTAAATAAATTTAAATTATTATAAGTTTATTTGTGCTATATCCTTGTAGAATTGATACGTCTAGATAACTCAGTGAACATAACGTGTCTGAAAAGTTGTAGACTTTACATTTGTTTATCTTCTATTTTGAGGAAACTGTTAAGCACGTATTAATATAAAGAAAGCTTTAGTAATATAATATGGTGTGGGGTTTTATTTTTGCATTGTCCATGTATACTTTTCTGCTTTGCAACACAATAAATATTGTTAATGATCAAGAATAGTATGTTAAGGTATAAGAAATTTGACTTTTTCTTGGGGAGAAAATAGTCTTATGCTAATTGCATCTGTTCTGTGTCTAAGCAGTATAATTGTCAAAAACAAATCTCTAAGATCCGTCATATTTTTATGGTTTTGTTAATAGAATTTTCCCTTAGTTATCTTAAATTGTTGTTCTTTTTCAGTCATTATTCAATCTTTTGGAATTTAGAAGATTAGTTCTGAATTATAAGCCTCCATCACATGCTCAAGATTTACCCCGAAGCCAAAAGGTAAAATACGAAAAGATTTTTAAGCAGAGCATGTATGATATGGTCTTCCTGTATTATCTGTGCTTGTTTTAGGAGCACTTGCTCCGTCAAGTGTGAAACAGTGTCAAACTTGAAGGTCAACCCATTAATCTCACTTTAGTAATTGCTTTTTTCCTTCCTTTTGAGTTGTCAAATTTCAGTAAACTTTATAGGTTACAATTTACAATTCAAGGTCTTTCCTCAATTGCCTGCTGAAAACTTGTGTAGAAATCAAAAAGTTTTTCTATTGTTTCTGTAGATAAGCCCTTGAGAAGATTAGTTTTGCACTGGCTGTCTTTGCAGTACAAATGTATAACTTATATTTTGTAAGTTAATGTTGTTAGGCAATATAATGTGAGAGCTCAGACACAGGGCCAGATTGTCTAGGTTCTGGCTGTGAACCTAGAGCAAGTTACGTGATCTGTCTTTGTTCAGTTTGCTTATCTGAAAAGTGTAAGTAACAACAGCAGTTATTTTATAGAGTTACTGTGAGAATCAGATGAGATAAAACACATAAAGGGCATAGAAGGGCCTGGTACATAGTAAGTACCAGATGTCAACTCTTGTCTGTTATTATATTGTTTATATTAGCTTTTAAAAAGATAAGACTTGATTTGCATGCAGAAATTCATACTTAGTGGAAAAAAATTGCTTATGGAGATAGTATGCTTGAGTATAGGGCTTTTCTGGTCTTGTCATTAAAGAATTTGTAGCCCTATAGGGAACTAGTCTCAAAGATATAGAAGTTAAAATTTTAGGTTTCAGTAAAGTCTTGAACTTTGTGTGACCTATTGTTAGTAGTAATGATACATTATTAAACTATAGTTTTCTTTTAGTGTATAATTTTGAAAACTACTTTTACTGTAAACATATGAAACATTTATAATACAAGCCAGTGGGAATATAATTTGATTTATAACTAGCTTTTTAAGCTATAATCGTTGGGCTATACAATGTCAGGTTGATAAACAAGCCGTTTTTAAAAGGGAACTCAGATCACCTGACAACCCCTCATACCTCCAGAGAAATTAAGAAAAACTCCTTCAATCATTACAGTTTGTACATGAAACTTTTTGGACCTATTGCTTCCTGTTATTGCAGTTTGTTATTATCGGTGGTTCTTTCTTCTGATGTCTCAGTTGAATTATATTTATAATTTATGTGACATTATACAGTTTTATACAGCAAGAAAAAGAAATAACATGCATGTTGGAAAGGAAGACAGAAAGCTGTCTTCTTATGTATATGACTTGACTGTCTATCTACAACATCCTAAGTACTCTCCACCTACAAAAAGATGCTAGAAGCAAGAAATGAATTCAGCAATGTTATATGATACAAGGCGAACACACAAAGATCAGTTGTATTTCTAAATACCAGCCGCACACAATTGGAAATTTAAATTAAAAAAATACTTATATACAATAGCATAAAATATGGAATATTAGGGCTAAAGTGGACAAAAGATATATATGAAAACAACAAGATATTGTTGAGAGAGGTTAAAGAAATAAAGTGATATATTATGTTCATGGATCAGGGGATTCAATATTGTTAAGATATGAATTGTCCTCAATTCAATCTATAGATTCAATGCAATCCCAGTCATAATCACAGCAGGCTTTTTTATCGGAATTGACAAACTGATTCTAAAATTTATATCGAAAATCAAAGGATATAGAATAGCCATAGCAATTTAAAAAAGAAAGACAATGTTGGAAGAATTAATTCTCAGGCTACAGTGATCAAGACACTTTGTTATTGGTGAAAAGATAGTCATATAGCTCAATAGAACAGAATAGAGAGTCCTGAAATAGACCTACATGTACAGGGTGAATTGATTTGAGTCAAAGTTGCCAAAACAATTCAATGGGCAAAGGGAAAATCTTTTAAACTAATGGTGTCATAGGCAGAAAAATAATTCTCAACTCTTACAGGGCACTATATATGGGAAAAGAAATTCATAATAGGGTATAAACCCAAAAGGAAGAAAACCGTAGGAATTCTTGAAGAAAACACAGGAGAAAATTTTAGTGTCCTGGGTTAAGAAAAGATTTCTTAAGTAGGACAATAAGAAGGCACAAATCATAAAAGAAAACAGTGATAAAATGGACTTCATCAAAATTAAAAACTTTTAATCTTTGAAAAATTCATACAAAATAAAAAGACAAGCCACAGACTGGGAGAAAATATTCTCAAAACATGTATCAGATAGAGAGTGGGCAGAGCAAAATGGCGGGGTGAGCTGACCCGGGATTCTCTCCCCTCCAAAATACAACAAAAGATTGGAAGAACTGAATTTCAGAGAATAAACATAATGCCAGCTCGTTAGAGACCTACAATACCAAGAAGGAGGAGATCATAACCTTGCTTACACCCTCGGAGGCGCTGGAACGGTAGGAGAGAACATCGCTCCCTCCCCTAGAGTCTGCGATTGCTGCTGCGTGGGTCAGGAGGGAGCGGGGGAGGGGCCGCGCGACCGGGGATCATCCAGGGCTCCTGCCGCTGATTCAGTGGAGACCCGCTGATGGGGGGAAAGCTTCCGTCCGTGGGGACCCCATAAATCAAGGTCCTTGGGAGACCAGAGAACAGAACTGATCTGAACCCAGACCAGCGCGTGTGAGTAACAGCCCCTCCCCCCCCGCAAAGCCAGTGGGCGCAGCCATCTTGCCCCAAGGCGGAGAGCTAACACGCCGCTCTCGACCCCCATCTAGTGGTGACAGGCTGTAACTGCAACTGAATTCTACCACCATGAGAAAAAGCCGCTCCTCTACCATCCAGCAATTTATAAAAGCCCCAGACCAGAACGAAAACAATAAAAACACAGAATTAAGTCCTGAGGACTTGGAATTAGGTAAACTAAGTGATAATGAATTCAGAGCAGCTATAATCAAAAAACTCAATGAGGTAGCGAGAAAGATAGAGAAACAAGCCGAGTTCTGGAGTTACTTCACAAAAGAGATTGAAATCATAAAGAAGAATCAAACAGAATTACTTGAGATGAAAAACACAATGGACCAGATAAAACAGAATACGGATTCCCTGAATGCCCGTGTAGACAACCTAGAGGAGCAAATCAGCATAATCGAGGACAGACAGGCTGAATGGCGCCAGACAGAGGAAGAAAGAGAACTAAGAATTAAAAAAAATGAGGAAAATCTCCGAGAGATAATGGATTCAATGAGGAGTAAGAGCATAAGGATCATAGGAATTCCCGAGAATATGGAAAAGGAAAATGGAGCAGAAAGTGTGCTTAACGAAATTATTGAAGAGAACTTCCCAAATCTAGGGATCAACGGAGAAATGTGTGTAGAGGAGGGTTTTAGATCTCCTAGATTTGTCAATGTAAAAAGACCCACCGCAAGGCACATAATAGTAAAGTTGGCACATAGGAATGATAAGGAAAGAATACTCAGGGAAGTAAGGGAAAAAAAGAGAATAACCTATAAAGGAGCCCCTATCAGACTGTCAGCCGATTTCTCTACAGAAACCCTACAAGCTAGGAGAGAATGGAGTGATATATTCAAAGCTTTAAAGGATAAAAACCTTCAGCCAAGAATACTCTATCCAGCAAGAATTTCCTTCAGATATGAGGGAGAAATTAAATCTTTTCCAGACAAACAAAAGTTAAGGGAATTTGTAACTAAAAGCCCTCCATTACAAGAAATCCTCAAGAAGGCTCTCATACTTGAAAAAAGAAAAAAGGGAGAAAGGGGACACAATCCACAGACTAGGGAGACCGATGGATAGAACCAGAACAGGATAGCAAATATTCAACTATAGCATTAGGGTAAAAATAAGGAAACTACCAAAACAAGGACGATCTTAGCACTCTAACTACAAATTAATAAGACGAGTTGGAATAAAAAATGAAAATAATTATTTAGGAGGAAGAGCAAAGGGTCTAAATCAGTATTGGTCGAGTAAGTAAGAGACCACCAGAGAATAGACTATATTATACACGAGATTCTAAATACAAACTTCAAGGTAGACACTAAAATAAAGTACAGAACAGAGTCACAAATCATAGATAAGGAAAAATCTAAGAAACCCAGCATAAGAAATTGCAGTATTAAATGGATAGTCTAAAGCACACAGGAAAAGAAACACAGGAAAACAAGATAATGAGCGACAGATTGACAGCATTAAGTCCACATGCATCAATAATCACTTTCAATGTGAATGGATTGAACTCTCCAATAAAAAGACACAGAGTGGCAAAATGGATTAAAGAACAAGATCCAACAATTTGTTGCCTCCAGGAAACACACCTCAGCCCCAAGGACAAACACAGACTCAGGGTGAAGGGGTGGAGGACAATACTTCAAGCAAATAGCAAAGAAAAAAAGGCAAGTGTTGCAATTCTCATATCAGACCAAGTGGATTTCAAAATAAGACAGGTAAAGAGAGACACAGAGGGACAATATATAATGATCAAAGGGACACTTCATCAAGAAGAAATAATGCTTATAAATATCTATGCACCCAACACAGGAGCACCAAGATTCATAAAGCAACTATTAACAGACCTAAAGGAAGATGTTAAAAACAACACAATAATAGTAGGGGACCTCAACACCCCACTCACATCAATGGACAGATCATCCAGACAGAAAATCAACAAGGAAATAGTGGAGCTGAATGAAAAACTAAAACAATTGGACTTAATAGACATATATAGATCACTCCACCCTGAAGGAGCTGAATACACATTCTTCTCAAGTGCACATGGAACATTCTCTAGGATAGACCATATGTTGGGAAACAAGACAAGCCTCTACAAATTTAAAAAAATTGAAATAATAACAAGCATCTTCTCAGATCATAGTGCTATAAGGCTAGAAATTAATTACAAGAAAAAAGCTGAGAAAGGCACAAAGATGTGGAGACTAAACACACTACTGAACAAGAAATGGATCATTGATAAATTAAAGAAGAAATAAAAAAATACCTGGAAACAAATGAAAATGATAGCATGCCATACCAACTCATATGGGATACAGCAAAAGCTGTATTAAGAGGAAAATTCATCGCAATACAGGCACATCTTAACAAACAAGAAAAATCCCAAATAAGCAACCTTAAAGCACACCTAACTGAACTAGAGAAAAAAGAACAAATGAAGCCCAAAGTCAGCAGAAGGAGAGAAATAATAAAAATCAGAGCAGAAATAAATACTATTGAATTGAAAAAGGCAGCAGAAAGGATCAATGAGACAAAGAGCTGGTTTTTTGAGAAGATAAATAAAATTGACAAACCACTAGCCAGACTTACAAAGAAAAAAAGGGAGAAAGCTCAAATAAACAAAATCAGAAATGAGCGAGGAGAAATAACAAGAAACTCTGCAGAAATACAACAGATTATAAGAGAATACTACAAAAAACTATATGCCAACAGAATGGATAACCTAGAGGAAATGGATAAATTCTTGGACTCCTACAGTCTCCCAAAGCTCACTCAAGAAGAGGCAGACAATTTGAACAGACCAATCACAAGGAAAGAGATTGAAACAGCAATCAAAAACATCCCAAAGAATAAAACCCCAGGACCAGATGGCTTTCCTGGGGAATTCTACCAAACTTTCAGAGAGGATTTAATACCCATCCTTTTCAAGCTATTCCAAAAAATTAGGGAAGATGGAACACTTCCTAACACATTCTATGAGGCCAACATCACGCTGATCCCAAAACCTGACAAGGACACCACGAAAAAAGAGAACTACAGGCCAATATCACTGATGAACATAGATGCAAAAATTCTAAACAAAATTTTGGCAACCAGAATTCAGCAATTCATCAAAAGAATCATACATCAGGATCAGGTGGGATTCATACCAGGGACACAGGGATGGTTCAACATCCACAAATCAATCAACATGATACACCACATCAACAAACTGAGGAATAAAAACCACATGATCATCTCAATAGATGCAGAGAAGGCATTTGACAAGATCCAACAGCCATTTATGATAAAAACTCTGAACAAAATGGGCATAGAAGGAAACTACCTCAACATCGTAAAGGCCATATACGACAAACCCATAGCCAACATCATACTCAATGGGCAAAAACTGAACGCCATCCCCCTGAAAACAGGAACGAGACAAGGATGCCCTCTATCACCACTCTTATTTAACATAGTACTGGAGGTCCTGGCCAGAGCAATCAGGCAAGAAAAAGGAATAAAAGGAATCCAAATAGGGAGGGAAGAAGTGAAACTCTCACTGTTTGCAGACAACATGATCTTATATATAGAAAACCCCAAAGAATCCATTGGAAAACTGTTAGAAGTAATCAACAACTACAGCAAAGTTGCAGGGTATAAAATCAATTTGCATAAATGAGTAACATTTCTACACTCCAGTAATGAACCAACAGAAAAAGAACTCAAGAATACAATACCATTCACAATCGCAACAAAAAGAATAAAATACCTTGGGGTAAATTTAACTAAGGAAGTGAAGGACCTGTATAATGAAAATTACAAGGCCTTTCTGAGAGAATTGGATGACGACATAAGGAGATGGAAAGACATTCCATGTACGTGGATTGGAAGAGTAAACATAGTTAAAATGTCCATTCCACCTAAAGCAACCTACAGATTCAACGCCATCCCAATCAGAATCCCAATGACATTCTTTACAGAATTAGAACAAAGAATCCTAAAATTCATATGGGGCAACAAAAGACCCCAAATTTCTAAAGCAGTCCTGAGAAAAAAGAACAAAACGGGGGAGGCGTCACAATCCCTGACTTCAAAACATACTACAAAGCTACAGTAATCAAAACAGCATGGTACTGGTACAAAAACAGGTGCACAGATCAATGGAACAGAAGTGAAAGCCCAGAAATAAAACCACACATCTATGGACAGCTTATCTTTTTTTTTTTCTTTTTAAAGATTTTATTTTTTCCTTTTTCTCCCCAATGCCCCCGGTACATAGTTGTGTATTCTTCGTTGTGGGTTCCTCTAGTTGTGGCATGTGGGACGCTGCCTCAGCGTGGTCTGACGAGCAGTGCCATGTCCGCGCCCAGGATTCGAACCGACGAAACACTGGGCCGCCTGCAGCGGAGCGCGGGAACTTAACCACTCTGCCACGGGGCCAGCCCCTGGACAGCTTATCTTTAACAAAGGAGCTGAGGGCATACAATGGAGAAAAGAAAGTCTTTTCAACAGATGGTACTGGGAAAACTGGAAAGCCACATGTAAAAGAATGAAAATTGACCATTCTTTTTCACCATTCACCAAAATAAACTCAAAGTGGATCAAAGACCTAAAGGTGAGACCTGAAACCATAAGGCTTCTGGAAGAAAACGTAGGCAGTACACTCTTTGACATCAGTATTAAAAGGATCTTTTCGGACACCATGCCTTCTCAGAGAAGGGAAACAATAGAAAGAATAAACAAATGGGACTTCATCAGATTAAAGAGCTTCTTCAAGGCAAATGAAAACAGGATTGAAACAAAAAAACAACCCACTAACTGGGAAAAAATATTTGCAAGTCATATATCTGACAGAAGCTTAATATCCTTAATATATAAAGAACTATCGCAACTCAACCACAAAACATCAAACAACCCAATCAAAAAATGGGCTGGAGACATGAACAGACGTTTCTCCAAAGAAGATATACTGATGGCCAATAGGCACATCAAAAGATGCTCATCATCGCTGATCATCAGGGAAATGCAAATCAGAACTACACTAAGATATCACCTTACACCCGTTAGAATGACAAAAATATCTAAAACTAATAGCAACAAATATTGGACAGGTTGCGGAGAAAAAGGAACCCTCATACACTGCTGGTGGGAATGCAAACTGGTGCAGCCACTATTCAAATCAGTATGGAGATTCCTGAAAAAATTAAAAATAGAACTACCATACGATCCAGCCATCCCACTACTGGGTATTTATCCAAAGAGCTTGAAGTCAGCAATCCCAAAAGTCCTATGCACCCCAGTGTTTATTGCAGCATTATTTACAATAGCCAAGACATGGAAGCAACCTAAGTGCCCAGCAACAGACGAATGGATAAAGAAGATGTGGTACATATATACAATGGAATACTACTCAGCTGTAAAACAGAACAAAATCATTCCATTTGCAATAACATGGATGTACCTTGAGGGAATTATGTTAAGTGAAATAAGCCAGCGAGAGAAGGATAATCTGTGTATGACTCCACTCATATGAG
>NW_027228628.1:0-16462 GCF_037783145.1 Equus przewalskii | reverse complement strand
TTGCTACCAGCTCTTGGGGAAGCTAAGAAACAACTCGCTCTGCACAGCGCTCTTACAGCCTACCGGGAACATCTCTTACGAGGACTGTGAAACGCAGTTTCTTTGCAGGCCTGATCTGGCTGAAGTGGAACTTCTGCTCTGGGTGTGCCACATGGCCCTAGAGCTGAAAGGCACAACGTGCAGGCTTCTTAAAAAAGGGCGAGGTGGGCCCCAGAGCATCTTGCTTCCAGCTCTTTGGGAAGCTGAGAAACAACTCGCTCTGCACAGTGCTCTTACAGCCTACCGGGAGCATCTCTTCCAAAGGCCTGTGATACGCAGTTTCTCTGCAGGTCTGATGTGGCTGAAGTGGGACTTCTGCTCTGGGTGTGCTACATTGCCCTAGAGCTGAGAGGCACAACGTGCAGGCTTCTTTCCAAAGGGCGAGTTGGGACCCAGAGCATCTTGCTTCCAGCTCTTTGGGCCGCTAAGAGACAACTTGCTCTGCACTGGTGTTTTACAGCCTACAGGGAACGAGTCTTACAAAGGCCTGTGAAACGCAGTTTATTCCCAGCCCTGATCTGGCTGAAGTAGAACTTCTGCTCTGCCGGGTCCTACATGGCGCTAGAGCTGCAAGGCGCAAAGCTCTGCCTTGATTCCACAAGGGTAGACAAGTCCCTCAGGTAAAACATCCAGCTATTTCACCAGCTAAGAAACAACTCGCTCTGCATAGGGCTCTTACAGCCTACCGGGAACATCTCTTACAAAGGCCTGTGAAACGCAGTTTGTTTGCAAGCCTGATCTGGCTGAAGTAGGACTTCTGCTCTGGGTGTGCCACATGGCCCTAGAGCTGAAAGGCACTACGTGCAGGCTTCTGTCAAAAGGGCGAGTTGGGCCCCACAGCATCTTGCTTCCAGCTCTTTGGGAAGCTAAGAAACAACTCGCTCTGCACAGTGCTCTTACAGCCTACCGGGAACATCTCTTACAAAGGCCTGTGAAACGCAGTTTCTTTGCAGGCCTGATCTGGCTGAAGTAGAACTTCTGCTCTGGGTGTGCCACATGGCCCTAGAGCTGAAAGGCACAACGTGCAGGCTTCTTTCCAAAGGGCGTGTTGGGCCCCAAAGCCTCTTGCTTCCAGCTCTTTGGGAAGCTAAGAAACAACTCGCTCTGCAGACCTCTCTTACAGCCAACCGGGAGCATCTCTTGCAAAGGCCTGAGAAATGCAGTTTCTTTGCAGGCCTTATCTCGCTGAGGTAGAACTGCTGCTATGCCATATCCTACTTCGGCCTAGAGTTGCAAGGCTCAAAGTCCTGCCTTGATTCCTCAAGGGCAGACAGGCCCCACAGCATGGTTCTCCCACCTCTTTGGGCCGCTAAGAAACAACTTGCTCTGCACTGGTGTTTTACAGCCTACAGGGAACGAGTCTTACAAAGGCCTGTGAAACGCAGTTTATTCCCAGCCCTGATCTGGCTGAAGTAGAACTTCTGCTCTGCCGGGTCCTACATGGCGCTAGAGCTGCAAGGCACAAAGTCCTCCCTTTTTTCCACAAGGGTAGACAAGTCCCTCAGGTCCAGCTTCCAGCTCTTTCGGCAGCTAAGAAACAACTCGCTGTGCACAGTGCTCTTACAGCCTACCGGGAACATCTCTTACAAAGGCCTGTGAAACGCATTTTCTTTGCAGGCTTGATCTGGCTGAAGTAGAACTTCTGCTCTGGGTGTGCCACATGGCCCTAGAGCTGAAAGGCACAAAGTGCAGGCTTCTTTCCAAAGGGCGAGTTGGGCCCCACAGCATCTTGCTTCCAGCTCTTTGGGAAGATAAGAAACAGCTCGCTCTGCACAGCGCTCTTACAGCCTACTGGGAACATCTCTTACAAAGGCCTGTGAAACGCAGTTTCTTTGCAGGCCTGATCTGGCTGAAGTAGAACTTCTGCTCTGGGTGTGCTACATTGGCCTGGAGCTGAAAGGCACAACCCGCAGTCTTCTTTCCAAAGGGCGAGTTGGGCCCAAAAGCATCTTCCTTCCAGCTCTTTGGGAAGCTAAGAAACAACTGGCTCTGCAGACCTCTCTTACAGCCAACTGGGAGCATCTCTTGCAAAGGCCTGAGAAATGCAGTTTCTTTGCAGGCCTTATCTCGCTGAGGTAGAACTGCTGCTATGCCATATCCTACTTCGGCCTAGAGTTGCAAGTCTCAAAGTCCTGCCTTGATTCCTCAAGGGCAGACAGGCCCCACAGCGTGGGGGCTTCCACCTCTTTGGGCCGCTAAGAAACAACTTGCTCTGCACTGGTGTTTTACAGCCTACAGGGAACGAGTCTTACAAAGGCCTGTGAAACGCAGTTTATTCCCAGCCCTGATCTGGCTGAAGTAGAACTTCTGCTCTGCCGGGTCCTACATGGCGCTAGAGCTGCAAGGCGCAAAGCTCTGCCTTGATTCCACAAGGGTAGACAAGTCCCTCAGGTAAAACATCCAGCTATTTCGGCAGCTAAGAAACAACTCGCTCTGCATAGGGCTCTTACAGCCTACCGGGAACATGTCTTACAAAGGACTGTGAAACGCAGTTTCTTCCCAGCCCTGATCTGGCTGAAGTAGAACTTCTGGTCTGGGTGTGCCACATTGACCTAGAGCTCAAAGGCACAACGTGCAGGCTTCTTAAAAAAGGGCGAGGTGGGACCCAGAGCATCTTGCTTCCAGCTCTTTGGGAAGCTAAGAAACAACTCGCTCTGCACAGCGCTCTTACAGCCTACCGGGAGCATCTCTTCCAAAGTCCTGCGAAACGCAGTTTCTTTGCAGGCCTGATCTGGCTGAACTAGGACTTCTGCTCTGGGTGTGCTACTTTGCCCTAGAGCTGAAAGGCACAACATGCAGGCTTCTTTCCAAAGGGCGAGTTGGGACCCAGAGCATCTTGCTTCCAGCTCTTTGGGAAGCTAAGAAACAACTCGCTCTGCACAGTGCTCTTACAGCCTACCGGGAACATCTCTTACAAAGGCCTGTGAAACGCAGTTTCTTTGCAGGCCTGATCTGGCTGAAGTGGAACTTCTGCTCTGGGTGTGCCACATGGCCCTAGAGCTGAAAGGCACAACGTGCAGGATTCTTTCCAAAGGGCGAGTTGGGCCTCAGAGCCTCTTGCTTCCACCTCTTTGGGAAGCAAAGAAACAACTCGCTCTGCACAGTGCTCTTACAGCCTACCGCGAACATCTCTTCCAAAGGCCTGTGAAACGCAGTTTCTTCCCAGCCCTGATCTGGCTGAAGTAGAACTTCTGCTCTGCCGGGTCCTACATGGCCCTAGAGCTGCAAGGCGCAAAGTTCTGCCTTGTTTCCACAAGGGAAGACAAGTCCCTCAGGTCCCGCTTCCAGCTCTTTCGGCAGCTAAGAAACAACTCGCTCTGCACAGTGCTCTTACAGCCTACCGGGAACATCTGTTACAAACGCCTGTGAAAGGCAGTTTCTTTGCAGGCCTGATCTGGCTGAAGTAGAACTTCTGCTCTGGGTGTGCCACATGGCCCTAGAGCTGAAAGGCACAACATGCAGGCTTCTTTCCAAAGGGCGTGTTGGGCCCCAAAGCCTCTTGCTTCCAGCTCTTTGGGAAGCTAAGAAACAACTCGCTCTGCAGACCTCTCTTACAGCCAACCGGGAGCATCTCTTGCAAAGGCCTGAGAAATGCAGTTTCTTTGCAGGCCTTATCTCGCTGAGGTAGAACTGCTGCTATGCCATATCCTACTTCGGCCTAGAGTTGCAAGTCTCAAAGTCCTGCCTTGATTCCTGAAGGGCAGACAGGCCCCACAGCGTGGGGCTTCCACCTCTTTGGGCCGCTAAGAAACAACTTGCTCTGCACTGGTGTTTTACAGCCTACAGGGAACGAGTCTTACAAAGGCCTGTGAAACGCAGTTTATTCCCAGCCCTGATCTGGCTGAAGTAGAACTTCTGCTCTGCCGGGTCCTACATGGCGCTAGAGCTGCAAGGCGCAAAGCTCTGCCTTGATTCCACAAGGGTAGACAAGTCCCTCAGGTAAAACATCCAGCTATTTCGGCAGCTAAGAAACAACTCGCTCTGCATAGGGCTCTTACAGCCTACCGGGAACATGTCTTACAAAGGACTGTGAAACGCAGTTTCTTCCCAGCCCTGATCTGGCTGAAGTAGAACTTCTGCTCTGGGTGTGCCACATTGACCTAGAGCTCAAAGGCACAACGCGCAGGCTTCTTAAAAAAGTGCGAGGTGGGACCCAGAGCATCTTGCTACCAGCTCTTTGGGAAGCTAAGAAACAACTCGCTCTGCACAGTGCTCTTACAGCCTACCGGGAACATCTCTTACGAGGACTGTGAAACGCAGTTTCTTTGCAGGCCTGATCTGGCTGAAGTGGAACTTCTGCTCTGGGTGTGCCACATGGCCCTAGAGCTGAAATGAACAACGTGCAGGCTTCTTTCCAAAGGGAGAGTTGGGCCGCAGAGCATCTTGCTTCCAGCTCTTTGGGAACCTAAGAAACAACTCGCTCTGCACAGTGCTCTTACAGCCTACCGGGAACATCTCTTACAAAGGCCTGTGAAACGCAGTTTCTTTGCAGGCCTGATCTGGCTGAAGTGGAACTTCTGCTCTGGGTGTGCCACATGGCCCTAGAGCTGAAAGGCACAACGTGCAGGCTTCTTAAAAAAGGGCGAGGTGGGCCCCAGAGCATCTTGCTTCCAGCTCTTTGGGAAGCTGAGAAACAACTCGCTCTGCACAGTGCTCTTACAGCCTACCGGGAGCATCTCTTCCAAAGGCCTGTGAAACGCAGTTTCTTTGCAGGCCTGATCTGGCTGAAGTGGGACTTCTGCTCAGGGTGTGATACTTTGCCCTAGAGCTGAAAGGCACAACGTGCATTCTTCTTTCCAAAGGGCGAGTTGGGCCCCACAGCATCTTGCTTCCAGCTCTTTGGGAAGCAAAGAAACAACTCGCTCTGTACAGTGCTCTTACAGCCTACCGCGAACATCTCTTCCAAAGGCCTGTGAAACGCAGTTTCTTCCCATTCCTGATCTGGCTGAAGTAGAACTTCTGCTCTGCCGGGTCCCACATGGCGCTAGAGCTGCAAGGCACAAAGTCTTGCCTTGTTTCCACACGGGAAGACAAGTTCCTCAGGTCCCAATTCCAGCTCTTTCGGCAGCTAAGAAACAACTCGCTCTGCACAGTGCTCTTACAGCCTACCGGGAACATCTGTTACAAACGCCTGTGAAACGCAGTTTCTTTGCAGGCCTGATCTGGCTGAAGTGGAACTTCTGCTCTGGGTGTGCCACATGGCCCTAGAGCTGAAAGGCACAACGTGCAGGCTTCTTTCCAAAGGGCGTGTTGGGCCCCAAAGCCTCTTGCTTCCAGCTCTTTGGGAAGCTAAGAAACAACTCGCTCTGCAGACCTCTCTTACAGCCAACCGGGAGCATCTCTTGCAAAGGTCTGAGAAATGCGGTTTCTTCGCAGGCCTTATCTCGCTGAGGTAGAACTGCTGCTATGCTGTATCCTACATCGGTCTAGAGTTACAAGGCTCAAAGTCCTTCCTTGACTCCTCAAGGGCAGACAGGCCCCACAGCGTGGGGCTTCCACCTCTTTAGGCAGCTAAGAAACATCTTGCTCTGCACTGGTGTTTTACAGCCTACAGGGAACGAGTCTTACAAAGACCTGTGAAACGCAGTTTCTTTGCAGGCCTGATCTGGCTGAAGTAGGACTTCTTCTCTGGGTGTGCTACTTTGCCCTAGAGCTGAAAGGCACAACGTGCAGGCTTCTTAAAAAAGGGCGAGGTGGAACCCAGAGCATCTTGCTTCCAGCTCTTTGGGAAGCTAAGAAACAACTCGCTCTGCACAGCGCTCTTACAGCCTACCGGGAACATCTCTTCCAAAGGCCTGTGAAACGCAATTTCTTTGCAGGCCTGATCTGGCTGAAGTGGAACTTCTGCTCTGGGTGTGCCACATGGCCCTAGAGCTGAAAGGCACAACGTGCACGCTTCTTTCCAAAGGGAGAGTTGGGCCCCACAGCATCCTGCTTCCAGCTCTTTGGGAAGCTAAGAAACAACACGCTCTGCACAGTGCTCTTACAGCCTACCGGGAACATCTCTTCCAAAGGCCTGTGAAACGCAGTTTCTTTGCAGGCCTTATCTCGCTGAGGTAGAACTGCTGCTATGCCGTGTCCTACATCGGCCTAGAGTTGCAAGGCTCAAAGTCCTGCCTTGACTCCTCAAGGGCAGACAGGCCCCAAAGCGTGGGGATTCCACCTCTTTGGGCAGCTAAGAAACAACTTGCTCTGCACTGGTGTTTTACAGCCTACAGGGAACGAGTCTTACAAAGGCCTGTGAAACGCAGTTTCTTCCCAGCCCTGATGTGGCTGAAGTAGAACTTCTGCTCTGCCGGGTCCTACATGGCGCTAGAGCTGCAAGGCACAAAGTCCTGCCTTGTTTCCACAAGGGTAGACAAGTCCCTCAGGTCCAGCTTCCAGCTCTTTCGGCAGCTAAGAAACAACTCACTCTGCACAGTGCTCCTACAGCCTACCGGGAGCATCTCTTCCAAAGGCCTGTGATATGCAGTTTTTCTGCAGGCCTGATGTGGCTGAAGTGGGACTTCTGCTCTGGGTGTGCTACATTGCCCTAGAGCTGAAAGGCACAACGTGCAGGCTTCTTTCCAAAGGGCGAGTTGGGACCCAGAGCATCTTGCTTCCAGCTCTTTGGGAAGCTAAGAAACAACTTGCTCTGCACTGGTGTTTTACAGCCTACAGGGAACGAGTCTTACAAAGGCCTGTGAAACGCAGTTTATTCCCAGCCCTGATCTGGCTGAAGTAGAACTTCTGCTCTGCCGGGTCCTACATGGCCCTAGAGCTGCAAGGCGCAAAGTTCTGCCTTGATTCCACAAGGGTAGACAAGTCCCTCAGGTCCAGCATCCAGCTATTTCGGCAGCTAAGAAACAACTCGCTCTGCATAGGGCTCTTAAAGCCTACCGGGAACATGTCTTACAAAGGACTCTGAAACGCAGTTTCTTCCCAGCCCTGATCTGGCTGAAGTGGAACTTCTGCTCTGGGTGTGCCACATGGCCCTAGAGCTGAAAGGCACAACGTGCAGGCTTCTTGAAAAAGGGCGAGGTGGGACCCAGAGCATCTTGCTTCCAGCTCTTTGGGAAGCTGAGAAACAACTCGCTCTGCACAGTGCTCTTACAGCCTACCGGGAGCATCTCTTCCAAAGGCCTGTGAAACGCAGTTTCTTTGCAGGCCTGATCTGGCTGAAGTGGGACTTCTGCTCAGGGTGTGATACTTTGCCCTAGAGCTGAAAGGCACAACGTGCAGGCTTCTTTCCAAAGGGCGAGTTGGGCCCCACAGCATCTTGCTTCCAGCTCTTTGGGAAGCTAAGAAACAACTTGCTCTGCACTGGTGTTTTACAGCCTACAGGGAACGAGTCTTACAAAGGCCTGTGAAACGCAGTTTATTCCCAGCCCTGATCTGGCTGAAGTAGAACTTCTGCTCTGCCGTGTCCTACATGGCGCTAGAGCTGCAAGGCGCAAAGCTCTGCCTTGATTCCACAAGGGTAGACAAGTCCCTCAGGTAAAACATCCAGCTATTTCACCAGCTAAGAAACAACTCGCTCTGCATAGGGCTCTTACAGCCTACCGGGAACATGTCTTACAAAGGACTGTGAAACGCAGTTTCTTCCCAGCCCTGATCTGGCTGAAGTAGAACTTCTGCTCTGGGTGTGCCACATTGACCTAGAGCTCAAAGGCACAACGTGCAGGCTTCTTAAAAAAGGGCGAGGTGGGACCCAGAGCATCTTGCTTCCAGCTCTTTGGGAAGCTAAGAAACAACTCGCTCTGCACAGTGCTCTTACAGCCTACCGGGAACATCTCTTCCAAAGGCCTGTGAAACGCAGTTTCTTTGCAGGCCTGATCTGGCTGAAGTAGGACTTCTGCTCTGGGTGTGCTACTTTGCCCTAGAGCTGAAAGGCACAACGTGCAGGCTTCTTTCCAAAGGGCGAGTTGGGCCCCACAGCATCTTGCTTCCAGCTCTTTGGGAAGCTAAGAAACAACTCGCTCTGCAGACCTCTCTTACAGCCAACCGGGAGCATCTCTTGCAAAGGCCTGAGAAATGCAGTTTCTTTGCAGGCCTTATCTCGCTGAGGTAGAACTGCTGCTATGCTGTGTCCTACATCGGCCTAGAGTTGCAAGGCTCAAAGTCCTGCCTTGACTCCTCAAGGGCAGACAGGCGCCACAGCGTGGGGATTCCACCTCTTTGGGCAGCTAGGAAACAACTTGCTCTGCACTGGTGTTTTACAGCCTACAGGGAACGAGTCTTACAAAGGCCTGTGAAACGCAGTTTCTTCCCAGCCCTGATCTGGCTGAAGTAGAACTTCTGCTCTGCCGTGTCCTACATGGCGCTAGAGCTGCAAGGCGCAAAGTTCTGCCTTGATTCCACAAGGGTAGACAAGTCCCTCAGGTAAAACATCCAGCTCTTTCGGCAGCTAAGAAACAACTCGCTCTGCATAGGGCTCTTACACCCTACCGGTAACATGTCTTACAAAGGACTGTGAAACGCAGTTTCTTCCCAGCCCTGATCTGGCTGAAGTAGAACTTCTGCTCTGGGTGGGCCACATAGCCCTAGAGCTGAAAGGCACAACGTGCAGGCTTCTTTCCAAAGGGCGTGTTGGGCCCCAAAGCCTCTTGCTTCCAGCTCTTTGGGAAGCTAAGAAACAACTCGCTCTGCAGAACTCTCTTACAGCCAACCGGGAGCATCTCTTGCAAAGGCCTGAGAAATGCAGTTTCTTTGCAGGCCTTATCTCGCTGAGGTAGAACTGCTGCTATGCCATATCCTACTTCGGCCTAGAGTTGCAAGGCTCAAAGTCCTGCCTTGATTCCTCAAGGGCAGACAGGCCCCACAGCGTGGGGCTTCCACCTCTTTGGGCCGCTAAGAAACAACTTGCTCTGCACTGGTGTTTTACAGCCTACAGGGAACGAGTCTTACAAAGGCCTGTGAAACGCAGTTTATTCCCAGCCCTGATCTGGCTGAAGTAGAACTTCTGCTCTGCCGGGTCCTACATGGCGCTAGAGCTGCAAGGCGCAAAGTTCTGCCTTGATTCCACAAGGGTAAACAAGTCCCTCAGGTAAAACATCCAGCTCTTTCGGCAGCTAAGAAACAACTCGCTCTGCATAGGGCTCTTACAGCCTACCGGTAACATGTCTTACAAAGGACTGTGAAACGCAGTTTCTTCCCAGCCCTGATCTGGCTGAAGTAGAACTTCTGCTCTGGGTGTGCCACATTGACCTAGAGCTCAAAGGCACAACGTGCAGGCTTCTTAAAAAAGGGCGAGGTGGGACACAGAGCATCTTGCTTCCAGCTCTTTGGGAAGCGAAGAAACAACTCGCTCTGCACAGTGCTCTTACAGCCTACCGGGAGCATCTCTTGCAAAGGCCTGAGAAATGCAGTTTCTTTGCAGGCCTTATCTCACTGAGGTAGAACTGCTGCTATGCCGTGTCCCAGATCGGCCTAGAGTTGCAAGGCTCACAGTCCTGCCTTGATTCCTCAAGGGCAGACAGGCCCCACAGCGTGGGGCTTCCACCTCTTTGGGCCGCTAAGAAACAACTTGCTCTGCACTGGTGTTTTACAGCCTACAGGGAACGAGTCTTACAAAGGCCTATGAAACGCAGTTTATTCCCAGCCCTGATGTGGCTGAAGTAGAACTTCTGCTCTGCCGGGTCCTACATGGCGCTAGAGCTGCAAGGCGCAAAGCTCTGCCTTGTTTCCACAAGGGTAGACAAGTCCCTCAGGTCCAGCTTCCAGCTCTTTCGGCAGCTAAGAAACAACTCGCTCTGCACAGTGCTCTTACAGCCTACCGGGAACATCTCTTACAAAGGCCTGTGAAACGCAGTTTCTTTGCAGGCCTGATCTGGCTGAAGTAGAACTTCTGCTCTGGGTGTGCTACGTTGCCCTGGAGCTGAAAGGCACAATCCGCAGGCTTCTTTCCAAAGGGCGAGTTGGGCCCCACAGCATCTTGCTTCCAGCTCTTTGGGAAGCTAAGAAACAACTCGCTCTGCACAGTGCTCTTACAGCCTAGTGGGAACATCTCTTCCAAAGGCCTGTGAAACGCAGTTTCTGTGCAGGCCTGATCTGGCTGAAGTAGGACTTCTGCTCTGGGTGTGTTACTTTGCCCTAGAGCTGAAAGGCACAACGTGCAGGCTTCTTTCCAAAGGGCGAGTTGGGCCCCACAGCATCTTGCTTCCAGCTCTTTGGGAAGCTAAGAAACAACTCGCTCTGCACAGTGCTCTTACAGCCTACCGGGAACATCTCTTCCAAAGGCCTGTGAAACGCAGTTTCTTTGCAGGCCTGATCTGGCTGAAGTAGGACTTCTGCTCTGGGTGTGCTACTTTGCCCTAGAGCTGAAAGGCACAACGTGCAGGCTTCTTTCCAAAGGGCGAGTTGGGCCCCACAGCATCTTGCTTCCAGCTCTTTGGGAAGCTAAGAAACAACTCGCTCTGCACAGTGCTCTTACAGCCTAATGGGAACATCTCTTCCAAAGGCCTGTGAAACGCAGTTTCTTTGCAGGCCTGATCTGGCTGAAGTAGGACTTCTTCTCTGGGTGTGTTACTTTGCCCTAGAGCTGAAAGGCACAACGTGCAGGCTTCTTAAAAAAGGGCGAGGTGGAACCCAGAGCATCTTGCTTCCAGCTCTTTGGGAAGCTAAGAAACAACTCGCTCTGCACAGCGCTCTTACAGCCTACCGGGAACATCTCTTCCAAAGGCCTGTGAAACGCAATTTCTTTGCAGGCCTGATCTGGCTGAAGTGGAACTTCTGCTCTGGGTGTGCCACATGGCCCTAGAGCTGAAAGGCACAACGTGCACGCTTCTTTCCAAAGGGAGAGTTGGGCCCCACAGCATCCTGCTTCCAGCTCTTTGGGAAGCTAAGAAACAACTCGCTCTGCACAGTGCTCTTACAGCCTACCGGGAACATCTCTTCCAAAGGCCTGTGAAACGCAGTTTCTTTCAGGCCTTATCTCGCTGAGGTAGAACTGCTGCTATGCTGTGTCCTACATCGGCCTAGAGTTGCAAGGCTCAAAGTCCTGCCTTGACTCCTCAAGGGCAGACAGGCCCCACAGCGTGGGGCTTCCACCTCTTTAGGCAGCTAAGAAACATCTTGCTCTGCACTGGTGTTTTACAGCCTACAGGGAACGAGTCTTACAAAGACCTGTGAAACGCAGTTTCTTCCCAGCCATGATCTGGCTGAAGTAGAACTTCTGCTCTGCCGGGTCCTACATGGCGCTAGAGCTGCAAGGCACAAAGTCCTCCCTTTTTTCCACAAGGGTAGACAAGTCCCTCAGGTCCAGCTTCCAGCTCTTTCGGCAGCTAAGAAAAACTCGCTGTGCACAGTGCTCTTACAGCCTACCGGGAACATCTCTTACAAAGGCCTGTGAAACGCAGTTTCTTTGCAGGCCTGATCTGGCTGAAGTAGAACTTCTGCTCTGGGTGTGACACATGGCCCTAGAGCTGAAAGGCACAACGTGCAGGCTTCTTTCCAAAGGGCGAGTTGGGCCCCACAGCATCTTGCTTCCAGCTCTTTGGGAAGCTAAGAAACAACTCGCTCTGCACAGTGCTCTTACAGCCTACCGGGAACATCTCTTCCAAAGGCCTGTGAAACGCAGTTTCTTTGCAGGCCTGATCTGGCTGAAGTAGGACTTCTGCTCTGGGTGTGCTACTTTGCCCTAGAGCTGAAAGGCACAACGTGCAGGCTTCTTTCCAAAGGGCGAGTTGGGCCCTACAGCATCTTGCTTCCAGCTCTTTGGGAAGCTAAGAAACAACTCGCTCTGCAGACCTCTCTTACAGCCAACCGGGAGCATCTCTTGCAAAGTCCTGAGAAATGCAGTTTCTTTGCAGGCCTTATCTCGCTGAGGTAGAACTGCTGCTATGCTGTGTCCTACATCGGCCTAGAGTTGCAAGGCTCAAAGTCCTGCCTTGACTCCTCAAGGGCAGACAGGCCCCACAGCGTGGGGCTTCCACCTCTTTAGGCAGCTAAGAAACATCTTGCTCTGCACTGGTGTTTTACAGCCTACAGGGAACGAGTCTTACAAAGGCCTGTGAAACGCAGTTTCTTCCCAGCCCTGTTCTGGCTGAAGTAGAACTTCTGCTCTGCCGGGTCCTACATGGCGCTAGAGCTGCAAGGCGCAAAGTTCTGCCTTGATTCCACAAGGGTAGACAAGTCCCTCAGGTAAAACATCCAGCTATTTCGGCAGCTAAGAAACAACTCGCTCTGCACAGGGCTCTTACAGCCTAGTGGGAACATCTCTTCCAAAGGAATGTGAAACGCAGTTTCTTTGCAGGCCTGATCTGGCTGAAGTAGGACTTCTGCTCTGGGTGTGCTACTTTGCCCTAGAGCTGAAAGGCACAACGTGCAGGCTTCTTTCCAAAGGGCGAGTTGGCCCCCACAGCATCTTGCTTCCAGCTCTTTGGGAAGCTAAGAAACAACTCGCTCTGCACAGTGCTCTTACAGCCTACCGGGAACATCTCTTCCAAAGGCCTGTGAAACGCAGTTTCTTTGCAGGCCTGATCTGGCTGAAGTAGGACTTCTGCTCTGCCGGGTCCTACATGGCGCTAGAGCTGCAAGGCACAAAGTCCTCCCTTTTTTCCACAAGGGTAGACAAGTCCCTCATATCCAGCTTCCAGCTCTTTCGGCAGCTAAGAAACAACTCGCTGTGCACAGTGCTCTTACAGCCTACCGGGAACATCTCTTACAAAGGCCTGTGAAACGCAGTTTCTTTGCAGGCCTGATCTGGCTGAAGCAGAACTTCTGCTCTGGGTGTGCTACATTGGCCTGGAGCTGAAAGGCACAACCCGCAGTCTTCTTTCCAAAGGGCGAGTTGGGCCCAAAAGCATCTTCCTTCCAGGTCTTTGGGAAGCTAAGAAACAACTGGCTCTGCAGACCTCTCTTACAGCCAACTGGGAGCATCTCTTGCAAAGGCCTGAGAAATGCAGTTTCTTTGCAGGCCTTATCTCGCTGAGGTAGAACTGCTGCTATGCCATATCCTACTTCGGCCTAGAGTTGCAAGGCTCAAAGTCCTGCCTTGATTCCTCAAGGGCAGACAGGCCCCACAGCGTGGGGCTTCCACCTCTTTGGGCCGCTAAGAAACAACTTGCTCTGCACTGGTGTTTTACAGCCTACAGGGAACGAGTCTTACAAAGGCCTGTGAAACGCAGTTTATTCCCAGCCCTGATCTGGCTGAAGTAGAACTTCTGCTCTGCCGGGTCCTACATGGCGCTAGAGCTGCAAGGCGCAAAGCTCTGCCTTGATTCCACAAGGGTAGACAAGTCCCTCAGGTAAAACATCCAGATATTTCGGCAGCTAAGAAACAACTCGCTCTGCATAGGGCTCTTACAGTCTACTGGGAACATGTCTTACAAAGGACTGTGAAACACAGTTTCTTCCCAGCCCTGATCTGGCTGAAGTAGAACTTCTGCTCTGGGTGTGCCACATTGACCTAGAGCTCAAAGGCACAACGTGCAGGCTTCTTAAAAAAGGGCGAGGTCGGACCCAGAGCATCTTGCTTCCAGCTCTTTGGGAAGCTAAGAAACAACTCGCTCTGCACAGTGCTCTTACAGCCTACCGGGAACATCTCTTCCAAAGGCCCGTGAAACGCAGTTTCTTTGAAGGCCTGATCTGGCTGATGTAGGACTTCTTCTCTGGGTGTGCTACTTTGCCCTATAGCTGAAAGGCACAACGTGCCGGCTTCTTTCCAAAGGGCGAGTTGGGCCCCACAGCATCTTGCTTCCAGCTCTCTGGGAAGCTAAGAAACAACTCGCTCTGCACAGTGCTCTTACAGCCTACCGGGAACATCTCTTCCAAAAGCCTGTGAAACGCAGTTTCTTTGCAGGCCTGATCTGGCTGAAGTAGTACTTCTGCTCTGGGTGTGCTACTTTGCCCTAGAGCTGAAAGGCACAACGTGCAGGCTTCTTTCCAAAGGGAGAGTTGGGCACCACAGCATCTTGCTTCCAGCTCTTTGGGAAGCTAAGAAACAACTCGCTCTGCACAGTGCTCTTACAGCCTACCGGGAACATCTCTTCCAAAGGCCTGTGAAACGCAGTTTCTTTGCAGGCCTGATCTGGCTGAAGTAGGACTTCTGCTCTTGGTGTGCTACATTGCCCTAGAGCTGAAAGGCACAATGTGCAGGCACCTTTCCAAAGGGCGAGTTGGGCCCCACAGCATCTTGCTTCCAGCTCTTTGGGAAGCTAAGAAACAACTCGCTCTGCACAGTGCTCTTACAGCCTACCGGGAACATCTCTTACAAAGGCCTGTGAAACGCAGTTTCTTTGCAAGCCTGATCTGGCTGAAGCAGGACTTCTGCTCTGGGTGTGCTACATTGCCCTAGAGTTGAAAGGCATAACATGCAGGCTTCTTTCCAAAGGGCGAGATGGGCCTCACAGCATCTTGCTTCCAGCTCTTTGGGAAGCTAAGAAACAACTCGCTCTGCACAGTGCTCTTACAGCCTACCGGGAACATCTCTTACACAGGCCTGTGAAACGCCGTTCCTTTGCAGGCCTGATCTGGCTGAAGTGGAACTTCTGCTCTGGGTGTGCCACATGGCCCTAGAGCTGAAAGGAACAACGTGCAGGCTTCTTTCCAAAGGGAGAGTTGGGCCGCAGAGCATCTTGCTTCCAGCTCTTTGGGAAGCTAAGAAACAACTCGCTCTGCACAGTGCTCTTACAGCCTACTGGGAACATCTCTTCCAAAGGCCCGTGAAACGCAGTTTCTTTGAAGGCCTGATCTGGCTGATGTAGGACTTCTTCTCTGGGTGTGCTACTTTGCCCTATAGCTGAAAGGCACAACGTGCCGGCTTCTTTCCAAAAGGCGAGTTGGGCCCCACAGCATCTTGCTTCCAGCTCTCTGGGAAGCTAAGAAACAACTCGCTCTGCACAGTGCTCTTACAGCCTACCGGGAACATCTCTTCCAAAAGCCTGTGAAACGCAGTTTCTTTGCAGGCCTGATCTGGCTGAAGTAGTACTTCTGCTCTGGGTGTGCTACTTTGCCCTAGAGCTGAAAGGCACAACGTGCAGGCTTCTTTCCAAAGGGAGAGTTGGGCACCACAGCATCTTGCTTCCAGCTCTTTGGGAAGCTAAGAAACAACTCGCTCTGCACAGTGCTCTTACAGCCTACCGGGAACATCTCTTACAAAGGCCTGTGAAACGCAGTTTCTTTGCAGGCCTGATCTGGCTGAAGTAGGACTTCTGCTATTGGTGTGCTACATTGCCCTAGAGCTGAAAGGCACAATGTGCAGGCACCTTTCCAAAGGGCGAGTTGGGCCCCACAGCATCTTGCTTCCAGCTCTTTGGGAAGCTAAGAAACAACTCGCTCTGCACAGTGCTCTTACAGCCTACCGGGAACATCTCTTCCAAAGGCCTGTGAAACGCAGTTTCTTTGCAGGCCTGATCTGGCTGAAGTAGGACTTCTGCTCTGGGTGTGCTACTTTGCCCTAGAGCTGAAAGGCACAACGTGCAGGCTTCTTTCCAAAGGGCGAGTTGGGCCCCACAGCATCTTGCTTCCAGCTCTTTGGGAAGCTAAGAAACAACTCGCTCTGCACAGTGCTCTTACAGCCTACTGGGAGCATCTCTTCCAAAGACCTGTGAAACGCAGTTTCTTTGCAGGCCTGATCTGGCGGAAGTGGATCTTCTGCTCTGGGTGTGCCACATGGCCCTAGAGCTGAAAGGCACAACGTGCAGGCTTCTTTCCAAAGGGCGTGTTGGGCCCCAAAGCCTCTTGCTTCCAGCTCTTTGGGAAGCTAAGAAACAACTCGCTCTGCAGACCTCTCTTACAGCCAACCGGGAGCATCTCTTGCAAAGGTCTGAGAAATGCAGTTTCTTCGCAGGCCTTATCTCGCTGAGGTAGAACTGCTGCTATGCTGTATCCTACATCGGTCTAGAGTTACAAGGCTCAAAGTCCTTCCTTGACTCCTCAAGGGCAGACAGGCCCCACAGCGTGGGGCTTCCACCTCTTTAGGCAGCTAAGAAACATCTTGCTCTGCACTGGTGTTTTACAGCCTACAGGGAACGAGTCTTACAAAGACCTGTGAAACGCAGTTTCTTTGCAGGCCTGATCTGGCTGAAGTAGGACTTCTTCTCTGGGTGTGCTACTTTGCCCTAGAGCTGAAAGGCACAACGTGCAGGCTTCTTAAAAAAGGGCGAGGTGGAACCCAGAGCATCTTGCTTCCAGCTCTTTGGGAAGCTAAGAAACAACTCGCTCTGTACAGCGCTCTTACAGCCTACCGGGAACATCTCTTCCAAAGGCCTGTGAAACGCAATTTCTTTGCAGGCCTGATCTGGCTGAAGTGGAACTTCTGCTCTGGGTGTGCCACATGGCCCTAGAGCTGAAAGGCACAACGTGCACGCTACTTTCCAAAGGGAGAGTTGGGCCCCACAGCATCCTGCTTCCAGCTCTTTGGGAAGCTAAGAAACAACTCGCTCTGCACAGTGCTCTTACAGCCTACCGGGAACATCTCTTCCAAAGGCCTGTGAAACGCAGT
>NW_027228627.1:0-146152 GCF_037783145.1 Equus przewalskii | reverse complement strand
GACACATATTAGAAAATAATACAGGGGGCCGGCCCCGTGGCTGGGTGGTTAAGTTCATGCATTCCACTTTAGTGGCCCAGGGTTTTGCCATTTAGGATCCCAGGCATGGACCTAACACCACTCATCAAGCCATGCTGAGGTAGTGTCCCACATAGCAGAGCCAGAAAGACCTGCAACTAGAATATACAACTATGTCCTGGGGTGCTTTGGGGAGAAGAAGAAAAAGAGAGAGAAGATTGGCAACAGATGTTAGCTCAGGTGCCAATCTTTAAAATAAAAAAAAGAAAGAGAGAAAGAAAATAATACAGATTGGGCATTGGATTCTATATGGTCTTTCATAAAGTAATCAAATCTTAAGGAAGTAAACACATTCAAATTAAGTTCCTCCTCTGATTCTATTATGCGATAAATTAAATAACTATTATCTGAAGATTTTTCCATCTAAAGCCCACAATCCAGTGATTGAGAGCAGGTGTCTTGAAGTTAGCACAGCTTGATTTAGAATACAGACCTCAAAAATTATGAGTTCTGTGACCTTGTGCAGGGTCCTTACCCTGACCTTCCTCTGAACACCACGCCTGCTTGCCACCTCCACCACTTTCCCTCAGTGCCTTGGGCTTAGCTTGGGCACAGAACTCATGACCTTGTTTCCAATTCCCTGTCCTCCTTCTTCCTATCTCCCCCAGTAGAATTATGCTTTTATTGTATCCCCAGCATCTATCACAGCAAGCAAAACATAGAAAACACTCATAAAAATTGTTGAATTACAAAACTCAATGAATGAATATTGTCTCTAACTCCTTTCTGCTCCTCAAGTCATTGGAGAATATGGTTAAGAAAACAATTGCTTCATGGTTATTATTCTCTCTTAATATGATGCCCTAAAAAATGACAGAAACCTAATGAAGCTACATCAGACTATGCATATACATTCAAAAAAGTTGGCTTGAGGTGGAAAACATTATTCAACATATAAGCTTGGCTTTTATTGTTTACTTTTTATGCTATTTACAGCTGCTGGGAGTTGTGTTTTTTCCTCTCACGTCTGGAGGTAGATCCCAGATGTTAAAATCTTTGAAACTAGAAACATGTTCATGTCTCAGTACAAATCTCAGTCCAAAAACCAGACATGCAAAGGCCATGAGATGGTGATGTTCCCAGAGATCCAAGAAACAGCAAGGAGGCCTTTGTAAGTGGATGAGAAGAGGAGAGGTATAGTACTAAAGGTAAGAGATATTATGGGGCCATAGGACGACCATCTTTAGATGATTGTGAGGATTTTGACTTTCACATTAAACAAGATTGGATACATTTGGAGGGCTTGAAAGAGCAGAATAGTGATGCATGCTTTAACAGAATTGCAGGAGCTACTGTTATTAATAGACTGAAGAGGAGTGAGGACAAAAACAAGGAGATGAGGCAATAATCTCATGAAAGAAATAATGAAGACATGATTTAGGGTAGTAATTGTGGAGATGGTGAGTATTTTGAAAAACTTTGAAGGTCAAGCAAGTGGGATTTGCAGATGGATCCAGTGTGGGTATTCCGGTTGCGTGTGTATCCTGTGAGAACTGCATCACCCACTTTGTTCACCAGCTCTTTGAGAGCTCCCTCACTCTTGACTAAACAACCTCTTCAGGTCCAAGTGCTGCTTCCAAAACTTTGTGTCAAACTTCAGGAATCACCCTGCGTGCATGAAACTGCCTAAGGAAGTTGCTGAGAATCCTTAAGAATGGACATTTATTTCCCAGTACAAAAACCACTAAAAGGAAATGTCAGGAGTAATGTCGAATTCTGGCTAAACTGACCTAATAAAATTCTTGCCAAAGTCAGGTCAGGGTGATTAGACATCACTGGGGGATGGTGGAGGATGAGGAACCTGAACAGAGGGTGATAGGATATGGAGGATGGGGGATTTTGGCTAAACTGATGAAGCAGGATTTTTGTTAAAATTGGACAATGCAGAGACAAGGATGGGGTTCCAAAAGTCAAAGCCTAGTTGAAAAGTTCAGGGGAGCCTGAATATAGTCAAGGAGAAAATCTTTGTCACCATTAGAAAATTTTAGACACTAGACAAAAAGTGTGTTACTAAGCATATGTGCCTGAATCACAATCACTCCCACTGAAACCACCTCACTATCAGAAGAATTTTTCCACAATCACATCCAACTATAGTCCCTCTGATAATTCTCACTCCAATCCTGGGATCAAGGAATTGGCAAATATGGTGTAGCACTGTCAGACGTTGTGAACAAACCAAGAAAATATTATCTTATGTCTGCCATTTCCCACATAAAGATAAAAGGGAAGCCACTGAAATCACTGGCTTTGAGAGGGGTATTTAACAGAATTTTACGAAGTTGAATGATTCCCAAGATACGTGTGAACATTGTTTAAGATGTTGGAAGAGAAGGTTGGAGACTTTAGGTAAGAAATATAACTCTACATGGGTGTGAATGTCTGTGGGGTCTCAGTGTCTATGCATAAGTGTGAGAAAAGAAGAGTGAGAATAATTGAACTCTAGATGTAATTGTTAATATTCATAAATACATTCTGTCTAAAAACAATGTGATAAGTACACAAAGTGCTACATTCCAGGGTGAAACTTCAGTGACAGAAAGCACAGCTAAGAAAGATGAACAAAGAGGATATTGTGAAATGAGAGTCATAGAAATGAGTTCACTTTGGAATTGACGAGAAAGCAACTCTTTTTCTGGAATCCCTTGAATTACACAAAGAAGAGATTTTTCTCAGGCTTATTTCCTGTAGATGGATCTCCTCAGACTGAATTCTACACAGATATGTCTTATGTTAAATTAAAACTAGAGAGAAAATAAAATATGTCAAACCTTCAAAAAAAAAACTTGAAAGAATAGTGCAATGAACATCTACATACCTTTCCCTAGATTTACCAAAAAATAAAAATTTATAGCAATGATTTTCCTTCCTATGTCTTTCCATGCCTTCATATTTGTATCCTTTCTTTGCAGCCAAACTTCTGACTCGTGAGCAACTTTTATATATTCAAGTGGTCCCCTAAAGCCAGATCTCCCATTCTGTCCACTCCCACATGCCCCAAACATAAGTGTCACCTCCTCCATGCAGGGTTCTCTGAGCCTTTTGGTGAGTTGTCTGTTTCTCACACATGGCTCATCTGTCTTTAGACAGTCTCCATCTCTCCCATATTACTATTAGATTTCAGTTGTTTTTCCACTGGTTTGGATTATATTCTTTTGTCTTGTATAACATAGAACACTGTCAATTTTCTATAAATATTTACTAAATAATTAGATGGATTTAAAAAATAGCAGAAACATGAAGCAGAAAGTATAAGATGTTGTCTGAATTACCAAAGGTAGCTTGTGAACATGGGACCCATTCCTTTCTGACAAAGAAGCCTGACCTGGTGTCTGAGGTACCATCTACCTTCTACCATTCTGTGTAGATCATAGTCTATTATTTACATGGCATCCCTCTGGAAGGTTTTCATAACTAGGATGGACCTCCTCAATATCTCTAGTAACTATATTGAATTGATGTTTTCTGGTGATCGATTCCTCTCTTTAAACTAGTCAGAATTGATGACTCACCTATCATTACGTCAACACACTCCATTTCTTGATGAACCTCCAGTGTTAATGCTACTCAACATAGTACTAATCATAACAGATAACCAGCAATGTGTGCTGAGACTCTCCATATGTTAATTCACCTAATCCTCATATAACTTCCCTGTGTGGTGGGTATTATTAAAACCCCCATTGTATAGATGAAGAAGCAGAGACTCCGTGAGGTCTCTCACTTACCCACACACAGTGACAAAACCAGGACTTGACCCCAGATGGCTCTCACTGCAGAGAACGACACTCAACTTCTCTGGTCTGCTAAGATGATGTCAGATAATAAGCCCAACCAAGCAAGCATTCTCTTTACTACCATACACTGTCACCACCCTCTTGGCCACTCTCATTGACACTGAAAGAAAAACACTTCAGATTTCTCCCAAGACAGTATGTTCTGATGAAGCTGTTTTAGAATCCATGTTCTACGAAATGAAAGGCTCCCATAATAGATTGTCAGTACATTTAAAGAAGCTGTGTGTCTGTGACACTTACTAACCTGGAGTTTTTCTTTAAGGTAACATAAGTATAAGCACACGTCATCGGTTAGACAACACTCTAAGTATTCTTGCTTTTGCCTAGATTAATTCATTTAGTCTTTACAAAAGTCACATGAAGGAGATGTTATTGTTTCCAAATACTGATGCAGAGCCTGAGGCCAAAGGGGTAAATTAACTTCTCCCGTAGCACAACCAGTCAGTGCCCAGCTAGGAGCTGAACAGGCTGTGTGATGCCAGAGGCTTCCAAGTTTCTCCCTGTATGCTATGATACCTCTTGGTAGCTTTTTAAATTTTCCATATTAAGTAGACTTGGGGGACAAAATTGCATTCAGACAAAAGAAAACTTGAAAGGAATGTGTACGAGGTGAAAATAAATATCTTCATTTGAACTGGGAAACACACCCAAAAAATGGGAGAAATGATTTTCACCTTCTATTTCTGATTATGGCAAGAAAAGGGAGATAGACTGCAAAGAAAGAAATTAAAATCCATTTCAAAGATTCAAGAAAAAGAAAGGCATTCAAAAGCAATAAGATTATATGTTAAGTATACACTTAACATTTTAAAAAACTGACAATATGTTTTCAAAACTGGTTGCGCTGTTGTACATTCCCACCAGAATTCCATTCCTCTACATTTTTCTTGATTCTTGATATATGCCTTTTTTATTTTAGCCATTCTAATTGATGTGTACTTTTATCTCACTATGGTTTTAATTTACATTTCCCCAGTGAGAAATGATGTTGAGTATCTTTTCTTGTACTTACATGCTATCTCTGTATCTTCTAGTTGAGATGTCTGTTGAAACCTTTTCTTCATTTTTTTAAATTCATTTGTTTTCTTTCTTATTGAATTTTAAGACTTGCATCCATTGTACTCCTAGGTACTTACCCAAGAGAAATGAAAACTTATGTCCACACGAAGACCTGTATATGAATATTCATAGCAGCTTTACGTGTAATAGTCAAAAACCAAAAACAACCCCAAATGTCCATCAGCATGTGAAAGAATAACAAAATGTGGCACACCCATACAATAAAAAAGAACAAAATATTGGTAGACCCAAAAGTATGGATGAATTCTATGAGTGAAACAAGCCAGACAAAAAAGGAGAACACATTGTAGGATTCCATTTGTAGAAAATGCAAATGAATGGATAGTGATAGAAAGAAGATCAGTGGTTGCCTGTAGAAGGATGGGAAGAGTGGACATATTACAAAGGGCCACAAGGACACTTTTGGGATGACACAAATGTTAACTATCTTAAATATAGTGATGATGTCATGGGTATATGCTTATATCAAAACATATCAAAGTGTATACTTCAAATACTTGAGTCTATTGAATGTCAATGATAGTACAATAAAAAAATAACTTTTAAAAATAAATTTGAATAATGAACAGAAGAGAAGCTCTAAGTTATCACTTTTCTTTTCATAGCTGAAAAGCTCTTCAACACCCGGGTGGTTTGATACCTAAAGTAGTTTAAGGTAAAGACAGAAACAAAGTAATCCCCTTAAGGAAGAATAGAGCAACAGAGAAGAATTCTTAGGGCTTTAAAATTTTCTAATTTTTCATAGCATTACATCTGAGTTTTAAAAAGGGAAGAGTGCTTCTGTTGAATTCAGTCCAAAGACAACCATTTTGCAAATAGGAGCTCTTAAACTATTTAAATGGAGATTTCAGTCTGGAAAAAAACCCAACGCTCTTGTGGAACCTCAAAGAACCCCAGTCATACCAAATAGGCACTTTCTTATCCACACACCAAACTGCATCCATTTTTATATCCCTCCTTCCACAATAGTCCATCTCTGAATATTTAACATCCACTTGTTCATCTTGGATACTTAGAACGTATATGCTGAGAAAACTATTTTTATGCATTTTCTAAAATACTTATAATTTACAGAAGAAATAATGATTAAATGCATGCTCGTGTAGGGGATGTCATTTTGGACACATCAACTATAATCTCGGAACAACTCTTCATGTGCTGATAACACCTCGCCAGTATTCAGACCTAACACCTGACTCTGTAAACCTGAATATATTAAGGGAGTGTAAACCCTTTCTGAAATAACACTTTTAATTTTTTTCCAAGCTACATAAAGAAGAAATGTGATTCAATGGAGTTGGGAAATGGCTCTAGGTTAAAAAATATATATTTCTAGGACTTAGTCCAAAGACCTGAGCTTGGTATTATTTCTCTTTTTATGTTTTGTGTATCATACAACTTTGCTGGGAAACTTCCTCAACACAGCTACTGTGACTTGTGAGTCTTTCCTTCATGCCCCCATGTATTTCCTTCTCCACAATCTAACCATTCTTTACATCTTCTTCACCTCCATCACTGCTCTAAAGGTCCTAGTAAATCAGCTATCAAACATAAAGACCATATCCTATACACACAGCATGACACAGTTGTTTTTCTTCCACCTCCTCAGTGGAGCAGACATTTTTTCTTTGTCAGTGATGGTGTTTGACCACCAGATAGCCATCTCCCATCTCCTGCACTATGTGACCACCATGAGTAGGGGGTGATGCACTGCCCTCATTGTGGCATCCTGGATGAAGAGTTTTATACATTCCATCATGCAGATTTCCCTGTTGCTGCCTCTACTTTTCTGTGGACCCAAACTTCTTGACACTTTTTACTGCAATGTCCCCAGGTCCTCAAACTGGTCTGTACAGACACCTTTGCACTTGAGCTCCTGATGATTTCCAACAATGGCTTAGTCACTACCCTGGGATTTGTCTACCTGCTTGTGTCCTACACAGTCATCCTAATGATACTCATGTCTTATGCAGGGGAGGGCAGGAGGAAAGCCTTATTCACCTGCACCTCACACATCACTGTGGTAACACTGTATTTTGTGCCCTGCATCTACGTCTATTCCTGGCCCTTCACGGCCCTCCCACAGATAAGGCCATCTCTGTCATGTTCACTGGCATTTCCTCTCTGCTGGACCCCTTGATCTACACACTGAGGAACCAGGAAATGGAGTCAGCAATGAAGAGACTGAAGAGAAGACTCAAGCCTTCTGTGAAAGAATAGGAGTCTCCAACCTCTTCATCACCAAGGACTCCTTTCATTATTCTTCACATAGAGTCATACTTATATACTCAAATATATTGTCAATAAGCCAAATACTCTTACTAGGTAATGATTTATTTTTCTAGTTAATAGGTAGCTGGTAACTCAAGCTTCTGGTAAGCATGAAGTAACTAGCGTTATAGGATTGAACTGATTGATGTATTTCCACTTAAAGAGCAAAGGAACAATGTGTCAATGATGACAACAATATGGCAAGTGAAGAGAATGATTGAATTCAATTCTTTTTTTTCAAGAGGTAAGTAAATAGAAACCTAGAAATAGAATGATTTGCTCAAGATTTCATATCAACTTAATTACAGAGATAACTCTTCAGATACCCAATTGATTGCTCTTCTACCATTTGAATGTAACTTTTTACATTACTGGGCCTGTCTATGCCAAACTGCAATCCTGTTCTAGAAAGATCTCATGATCAGTGCATCTGAAGTACACATATATAGGGACACATTTCCCATCACAGTTTAAGACATTTTTTCTGCTTAGTTAAACTCCAAAAGAGTTTGTGACCTTGAGGACCTCAAAGGTACATAATAGTTATCCATCTGGATTCCTATCAGGAATTACTAAGCTTTGAAAGATTTCACAAAGTGGCCTAAAAGGACTGATCTGATGTAGAATTAGATGTGCCAGATTCACATTCTTTTGATAAGTTTAGACAAAGGCAGAATCTCAGGGATGCTACACAAAGAGTAAGCCATTCTCATTATTCAAGAACTGATTTTCCTGTTGCAGATTTACCAGAGCTAATCTGAGATTGACTTCATAATTGAGGATTAACATTCTTCCCACTTCCCATTTCCCAATTCCCAAAGAGACAGAGGAAAATTTGAAGAAGATAAAACTTTAATGAGTCTATTTTTCAGCCTGTTGGCTTTTGTGAACAGGAAGTACTGGCTAGTGTTTTTGTCTGGGAAAACTTGGTAAAAGTAAAGCATTATAGCTGAAAGCTCTAACTTCAGAGTCATGCATACCTGGGTCTGAATCCCATCTCTGCCATCCACCAGTGGTTGGATGTGGAGCAAGTTATTTTATCTCTTAACAGGTCACAGTTCACCTATACAAAGATACTTATAATATCCATCTCATGGTCTTGTTGTGAAGGTTAAAGTGTGATGGTATATGTGAAACATACAATGACTGGAAATTGTAAATGCTCAGGGAAAAACTAATGTCATTTTGATATCATCTGTATTGCTCTGCCTAACACACATGCTGCCCTTCATTGACCTCTTATATTCTCCTCCTATATGGCCCATACTCCTCATTATTGGGAAAGAAACTGATGGGGTAGAAAACATGGGAATGAACATTGAATGCAAAGCAGCTTTCATCCTAGAATTTCTAGCTTTCTGTAATTAAAATATGACAATAAGTTTGCTTGTTGTTTTGACAACTTAAAGAGTCATCCTGGCTCAGTGATATCAACAACATGGTAGAGTGAGCTGTTCCTGTTCTCTCTCCCTCTTTTGAACTACAACTAAATAGACATTCAATGACCAATGGAGGAAGCCCACACATCACAACAGGAGGCCTGAGAGACACTCGCAGCTATACATCTGAGGGTGGATGGACCGGCCCCCTGGGAAGTGGCAGATAGGTGAGCACACGCTGCTCTCCCCCAGTAGCCCTATGCACACACATGAATACTTTCCAACCTGGTGCAAACACTTAGAAATTGGGAACATGCAACATGGTAACTGTAAGAGGAGGAGGTGGTAACCCTTATCCCGCACTAGTGGTCACTCTCCCAATGGAGAGAGGAAGCCCACCACACCCTTGTGTTGTAAAGGAGCAGCCATAGCTGGGGTTCCAGCAAGGAAGCCCTGCCCACCAAGCACAGTGGCCTGTGGACTGTGGATAATAAACAGGGACCTCAACAGATTCCCGCACTGGGGCAAACACTTCCCAGGCACACGGAATGCTCACAGTGCAACTGCGCTCCCACAGAGCAAACTGCTAAGGGCTACTGTGGGAATAAGAGTGGCACCTTTGAACCCACAGGCGCTCACTTTCCTGGCAGGGAATGGGAGCCCATCTTGTCCCAGTGCTGTCAAAGAATAACCATAGCTCAGGTCCAACAGAGGAAGCCCTGCTCACCAAGCACAGTGGCCCCGTATATTGTGGAGTGTAAACAGGGACCTCAGCAGATTTCCGTGCTGGAGCAAACACTTTCTAGGTGTGTGCGAACACTCACAGTGCAGCTGTGCTCCCAAAGAAGGAATGGGTCTGGGCAGCTGCAGGAATAAGCACAGGAGCTTTGAGCCCACTGGTGATAACTTTCTGGTGGGGAGGGGGAGCTCAGAGCACCCCCGAAGCTCCAAAGAGTGGCACTGGCCTAACAAGGAAGCCCTCCTGACAAGGACAGCCCACATCAGTGCCTGAATGCATCCCAAGCTGGGGCAAGCACCCATAATACCCCCACAGCTTCCAGCAGATTGGGTGGGGCCAGAAATACTGCTCCTGCTCCCCCTTAGTGGTAACCGGGTGAATCAGCATCCTAAGAATACCACAAAGGATTAGTTCATCAAATACCATGAGAAACTGCAGCAAAAATTCAGACCAGAAGGAAAATGACAATTCTCAAGAAACTAACACTGAAGACACAGAAACATACAACCTAAATGACAGAGAATTCAAAATAGCCATCATAAGGAAACTCAATGACTTGCAACATAACACAGAAAGACAATTCAAGGAGCTCAGCAATAAAATGAATCTCTTCACCAAAGAGATTGAAACTGAGAAAAAAATCAAGCAGAAATTCTGGATGTGAAAAACACAACTAATGAAATAAATAATAATCTAGAATCATTAAGAAATAGAATTAATCTTATGGAGGAAAGAATTAGCCTTCTTGAGGATAAAAGTGTAGAAATTCTACAGGTCACCACCTGTAGAGGTGACAGAACTAAGATTTTTTAAAAATGGAGGAATTCTTCAAGAACTATCCAACTCAATTAGGAAAAGCAACACAAAGACTATATGTATCCCAGACAGCAAAGAGAGAGGAGAAAGGAGCAGAGAGCTTGTTCAAAGAAATAATTGCTGAGAACTTCCCAAACATGAGGAAGGTTTCAGATTTACAGATACATGAAGTTAATCAAATGCCCAAATTTATCAACCCTAAAAGACCCTCTCCAAGGCATATAATAGTAAAAATGGCAAAAGTTTGGGATAAGTAAAGAATATTAGTAGCAGCAAAGCAGAAGAAAATAACTTACAAAGCAAACCCTATCAGACTTTCAGTGGATTTCTCAGCAGAAACCTACAAGCTAGGAGAGAATGGAATGATATATTCAAAATACTGAAAGACAAAAACTTTCAGCCAAGAATACTCTATCCAGTGAAACTTTCCTTCAGGTACGGTGGAGAAATAAAAGCTTTCCCAGACAAACAAAATCTGAGGGAGTACATCACCACAAGACTTCCCCTACAAGAAATAATTACAGATTCCTTCACACTTGCAACAAAAAGGTAAAGGTCTACAAATCTCTGATCAAGGAGATAAATAGACAGACACGACCAGAAACTTGCAGCTCTCTACTATAACAAGTAGGCAAAGGCTCAATTACAACTTAAAAGAGAAAGGGAAAGAAAGGATCAAAAGTAACAATAAACACTTCAACTTAACCACAAACTCACAAAATTAAAAAGAGAACAATGTGTAATAGCAATTACTCAGAAAGGGAGAGGAAAGGGAAGGAACCTACTTATGGTAATGGAGATAAGAGGCTATAAGAAAATGGACTATCTCATCTCCAATATCTTTCATACAATCCTCACAATACCGCTAAACAAAAGATCAGTGCACAGCCGCAACTCACAAACTGAGAAATCCCTCTCAGAAAACCAACAAAATGAAACAGCACTCAGAAATACAAAGGAAAAGAAACAGTGGGAACATAGAACAACCAGAAAACAAGAGATAAAATGGCAGCATTAAGCCCTCATATAACAATAATCTCTCTAAATGTAAATGGACTGAACTCTCCAATAAAAAGACACAGAGTAGCTGGATGGATTAAAAAATAAGACTCACCAATATGCTGCCTCCAGGAAACACACCTCAGCTACAAAGACAAACATAGGCTTAGGGTGAAGGGATAGAAGAAAATACTCCAAGCTAAGGGCCAACAAAAGAAAGCAGGTGTTGCCATACATTTATCAGACAAAGCAGACTCCAAGTTAAAAAGACAATGCGAGACAAAGAGGGGCAGTATTTAATGATAAAAGGGACATTTCACCAGAGGACATAACACTTATTAATATACATGCACCTAACATGGGGTACCAAAATACATAAAGCAATTATTAACAGACGTAAAGGGAGAAATTAACAGCAACACAATAATAGTAGGGGACCTCAACACTCCACTTAATTCAATGGACAGATTATCCAGACAAAAGTCAACAAGGAAATAGTAGATTTAAATGAAACACTTGGACAGATGAACTTAATAGACATATATAGAGCATCCCATCCAAAACCAGCAAAATATACATTCTTATCAAGTGCCCATGGAACATTCTCAAAGATAGACCATATGTTGTGTAACAAAACAAGCCTCAATAAATTCAAGAAGATTGAAATCATCCCAACCATCTTCTCTCACCACAATGCTAGGAAGCTAGAAATCAACCACAAGAACAAAACTGGGAAAGTCAGAAATATGTGGAGATTAAACAACATGCTTTTGAACAACCATTGGATCATTGAAGAAATCAAAGAGTAAATTTTAAAAAACCTGGAGACAAAGGAAAATGGAAACACAGTACACCAACTATTATAGGATGCAGCAAAAGCAGTCATAGGAGGGAAATTCATAGCAATACAGGCCTACCTCAACAATCAAGAAAAGTCTCAAATAAGCAATCTTCAAATGCATCTAACAGAGCTAGAAAAAGAAGAACAGACAAAGCCCAAAGTCAGCATAAGGAGGGAAATAATAAAAATAAGAGTAGAAATAAATGAAATAGAGACTTAAAAAACAGTAAAAAGGATCAATGGAACTATGAGCTGGTTCTTTGAGAAGATAAACAAAATTGACAAACAGTTAGCCAGACTCACCAAGAAAAAAAGAGATGCAGCTCAAATAAATAAAATTAGAAATGAAAGGGAGAAATTACAACAGATATTGCAGACATACAAAGGATTATAAGATAATACTATGAAAAACTATATGCCTGCAAATTCGATAACCTGGAAAAAATGAATGAACTCCTAGACTCATGCAACCTCCCAAAACTGAATCAAGAAGAAATACAGAATCTGAATAGACAAATAACAAGTACAGAGATTGAAACAGTAATCAAAAACCTCCTAAAAAACAAAAGTCCAGGACCAGATGGCTTCTATGGATAATTCTACAAACATTCAAAGAAGATTTAGTACTTATTCTTCTCAAACTATTCCGAAAAAGTGAAGAAGACGGAACATTTCCTAACCCATCCTATGAGACCAACATTACCCTGATAGCAAAACCAGACAAGGACAACATAAAGAAGGAAACTACAGGCCAATATCACTGATGAACATTGATGCAAAAATCCTCAACAAAATATTGGTAAACCAAATACAGCAATACATTAAAAGAATCATACACAATGATCAAGAAGGATTCATTCCAGGGATGCAAGGTGGTTCAACACCTGCAAATCAATCAATGTGATACAAGACATTAACAAAATGAGGAATAAAAATCACATGATTATTTCAATAGATGTAGAGAAAGCATTTGACCAAATTCAACATCCACTTATGATAAAAACTCTCAATAAGATGGGCATTGAAGAAAAGTACCACAACATAATAAAGGCCATATATGACAAACCCACAGCCAACATCATATTTAATGGTGAAAAACTGAAAGTCATCCCTCTAAGAACAGGAACCAGACAAGGATGCCCACTGTTACCACTCTTATTTAACATAGTGTTGGAAGTCTTAGCCAGAGCAATCAAGCAAGAAAAAGAAATAAAAAGGATCCATATTGGAAACAAAGAAGTGAAACTGTCACTCTTTGCAGGCATGATTTTATATCTAGAAAATCCTAAAGAATCCACTAAAAAACTTTTAGAAATAATAAATGAATACAGTCAAGTCACAGGATACAAAATGAACATACAAAAATCAGTTGTGCTTGTATACACTAACAATGAAGTAGCATAAAAAGAAATTAAAAATACAATCCCATTTACAATTGCAACAAAAAGAATAAAATACCTAGGAATAAACTTAATCAAAGAGGTGAAAGATCTGTACACCCAAAACTATAAAACATTGTTGAAAGAAATTGAAGAAGACACAAAGAAATGGAAAGATATTCCGTGCTCTTGGATTGGAAGATTTAAGGTAGTTAAAATGTCCATCCTTCCTAAAGCAATCTGTAGATTCAACACAATCCCTACCAAAGTTCCAACAACATTTTTCACAGTAATAGAACAAAGAATCCTAAAATTTATATTTAACAACAAAAGACCTCAAACAGCCAAAGTATTCCCGAGAAAAAAGAACAAAGCTGGAGGTATCACACTTCCTGATTTCAAAATATACTACAAAGCCATAATAACCAAAACAGCATGGTACTGGCACAAAAACTGACACACAGATCAATGGAACAGAATCTGGAGTCCAGAAATAAACCTACACATTTATGGACAGCTAATATTTGACAAGGGAGCCAAAGAGCATACAATGGAGAAGGGAGAGTCTCTTCAATAAATGGTGTTGGGAAAACTGGACAGCTACATGGAAAAGAATGAAAGTAGACCATTATCTTGCACCATACTTGAAAAGTAACTCCAAAGGGATTAAATATTTGAATGTAAGAACTGAAACCATATAAATCCTAGAAGAAAATATAGTCAGTATATTCTTTGAAATTGGTCTTAGCCACAGCTTTTCAAATACCATGTCTACTTAGGTAAGGGAAACAAAATAAAAAGCTAACAAATGGGACTACATCAAACTAAAAAGCTTCTACAAAGCAAAAGAAACCGTCAACAAAATGGAAAGACAACCCACCAATGGGAGAAAATATTTGCAAATCGTTTATCAGACAAAGGGTTGATATCCAAAGTATATAAAGAACCCACATAACTCAAAAAAAAACCCCCACAAACAACCCAATCAAAAACTGGGCAGAAGATATGAACAGACATTTTTCAAAGGAAGATACACAGATGGCCAACAGGCACATGAAAAGGTGCTCAACATCACTAATCATTTGGGAAATGCAAATCAAAACTACCATGAGACATCATCTTACACCAGTCAGAGTGACTGTAATTACCAAGACCAATGACAAAAAATGTTGGAGAGGATGTGGAGAAACTGGAATGGTCATGCACTGCTGGTTGGAATGAAAACTGGTACAGCCACTAGGGAAAACAGTATGGAGATTCCTTAAAAAGCTAAAAATAGAAATATCATATGACCCAGTTATCCCACTACCTGGTATCTACCCAAACAACTTGAAATCAACAATCCAAAGTAACATATGTACCCCTGTGACCATTGCAGCACTATTCACAATAGCCAAGACATGGAAACAATCCAAGTGTCCATTGACTGATGATTAGATAAAGAAGCTGTGGTATAGATATACAATGGAATACTACTCAGCCATAAAAAAGACCGATTCATCCCATTTGCAATAACATGGAAGGACCTGGAGGAAATTACGCTAAGTGAAATAAGCCAGTCTGAGAGAGACAAATACCAGATGATTTCACTCATATGTGGAATATAAACAAGCAGATGGACAAAGAAAATAGTTGTTACCAGAGGAAGGGAGGTGGAGGGTGGGCACAGAGGGTGAAGGGGAGCACTTATGTGGTGTCAGTCAAGAAATATTGTACAACTGAAATCTCACATTGATGTAAACTATTATGAATTCAATTAAAAAATAAAGAATAACAGATAAGAAAAAACATCTCCTTCAATGGCTGCATAGCTCAAACGTTCTTCTACCATCTGGGAGGTGCAGATGTTTTTTTCTCTCTCTGTGTTGGCATTGTATTGCTATACCATTTCATTACCATCTCAATACCCTCCATCATATGACTATAAGGAGTAGGCAACGATGCACTAGCCTAGTTGAGGCCTCCTGGATGGGGGTCTTTGTCCACTCCATCGTCCAGATTTCTTTATTACTTCGCCTCCCCTTCTGGGGACCCAATGTTCTTGATCCATTCTACTGTGATGTCCCCGGAGCACTCAAACTAGCCTTCACTGACACCCTCACTCTGGAGCTCCTGATGATTTCCTATAATGGATTACTCAGCTGTTATATATTCTTCTTTCTCCTCATATACTACACAGTAATCCTGAGGATGCTGAGATCTCATTCTTGAGAGGGCAGGAGAAAAGTCAATACACCTGTACCACACACATCACTGTGGTGACACTAAACCTGGTGCCCTGCACCTATGTTTATACCTGGACCTTCACTGCCCTCCCCCCAGGCACTGCCATTTCAGTCACCTTCACTGTCACCTCTCCTTTGCTCAATCCTATGATCTTCACCTTAAGAAATCAGGAAATGAAGTCAGCCATGAGGAAACTAAAGAAACAAGGCATTAAGAAATAACCCAAATTCTATGAGGATGAGATAACACTTAAATTTAAAGATAGATTTTAAATATCGCTTTCTCAAAATGGAAAGAGATCAACTTAATGCAAAAAACAAATGAGCATCTATGGATACCATGGAGTCTTAAGAGAGGCCTGTCCTACAGTATGTGCTGGGGACCTATGGGTGATGCTATTTAAGGTGAGACCCATTCATGTCTTCCACTACCCACTTTCAATTATTCACCCCACATATATTGACAGGACACATGTTATGTGCCTGACAGTGGTAGGATTCAGACTTCTTCAGGACGATTAAAGATAGTCACTGACCTATATGCATACTCCAAGACGCTTTAATGAAGATATGAACAAGGTGCTGTGGAAACATTGTAGGCACTTTACTTGAGAACTTCAGAAGACACTTGAGCATGAGTAGATCTTTTCAAGGGAAAAAGGTAGAGAGGAGCAATCTAAGGAATCACTATGTGCAGAGGGAGAGAATAGTATAAAAGTGTGCCACATTATGCAACAGTCAGCTCATTGGAGCCATGAAATACTACACTCATGGAGTCAATACCAGTATTTGACATTCAAAAGGAAAGTTCAGAAAGAAGAGCTCCTTCTGTGGTCCCCTGAGCAAAGCAAATCCATGATTTCCTCCAGGGAGAGAAGATTCCCAAATCATTCCAAAGCCATGATTACCTCCTGGTCAGAAGGAAGTAGTGCTATAGGTGGGAGTATTCATAAAGGAATAACACTGATGGGTAGATGTTGTGACAGCTCACATGGATTTATGAAATGCTTAAGCAAAGATAGATGCTAAGCACTCTCATGGGAAACAACTGACTCCCCATTAGGTAGCAGAATTATACCAATCACAGAATGGACAGGCCAAAATTTCTCATTGTTTCTGTTTTTTCATTTTGGGTTTTTTCCAGCTTTGTGGAGGCATAATTGACATGTAACATTGTGAAACTGAAGCTGTACAACATGCTGATTTGATAAACACACATATTGTAATATGATTACCACCACAGCATTAGCTACCACCTCCATCACATCACATAATTAACATTTCCTTTTTGTGGTGCTTGTTGTTTCTCACATAGAGACCTCACAACTTTTTTGCACTTCCCACTCACTCCATTAGAAGCAAAAGAAAGAGTAATGAAAATCATGCAGGTTTACTCAGTGAATCAGAATTTGCTAGTCTCTGTGAAATGAGAATGGTTCTAGGAGAAGGTTTATATAACAATCCAGCTGGTATTTTGATGGGATCTATTGACTTTACTGCACAGTGTCTCCCATTATAGAGCTTAAGCCATAGAAGCTGGCATTCATGTATTAATTGGACACATCAACACGGGGACAAAAATGTTCGCTGGTCTTCAGAAACAGCTGTTCCATGTAGTCATTTAGAGAAACAGACTTCTGTTTCTTCTGTCTTAGCCTCTACCTGTCTCTAGATCCCCAGAATCCTTTCCATTCATCCAGCAAATGGAGAAAGGGAGAGAAGATTAAGAACTATGGAGAGAAAGGGGGCAGAGTGATTATGGGCCAGTCCTGAAAGTAATGTGTATCACTTTCGACCACATTTCACTGGCCATCTCTTAGTCATATGGCCCCAATTAACTGCAAGGGAGTCTGGAGAATGTAATCCTGCTCTGTCCCCAGAAAAAAGAGGAGAACATGAAAAACTATGAACTCTGCTGGTCTTTTCCACAGATATGACTCATTACTAGGAAATCACAATGGGATTAGATGACAAGGACTGAGAGTCTCTAAAAGGATTCACTTAATACATAAAACTGTTTGCTGGAAGTACTACTGGTCCCTTGGAATTCACAGAGAACCAAAGTGAAATGAGAGAGATATGGAGAAAGGAAATGTAATTGAAAAGAAGAGAAAGTTGATCAAGGTAAGCCTAGGAACTAGGATGACAATAGACTAGAAGGACAGGCTCCAAAACATAGAACACTGCAAGAGAGTGTTCAAAGAAGATTGGTCAAGGAGACAACCCTCACTTATCCTCGTACTTTCTACAGGCAAGTTGTAAATAAACATTTAATCATGCAGATGCTCCTGTAGAGATGAGTGTCATCTTCTTTGTTGATTGTTTCTTCGTGTGTTCTATTTTATGCCCATCAATAAAACATTTCCTGAATTATTTTCTAATATTAGGCATACTTGCTCAAGCATAAAACTAAATAAAGATGTACATTTGTCTTTAGCTGCATCCATCTGCAGATCACATGCCCACTTACTCCCTCACTGAATGTTTCCTCTGGCATTACTGTTCTTCAGATCGTGCCTACTTTTCACAAGTATGCCTTTTTCTTATTGCTTTGTTGAATTGACCTTGAGCAAACCTTTGTGACTGGGAAAATTTTAAGTAACCAAAGATCAATACAATCAGAGTTTATGTTCCCAAGTGTAGGACCGTGCAAATGACAGAAACCCAGCAAAAGCTGCCCAGGAAGCTGCCTTGGACTGTTTACACATGCAAAACAACCTGATCACACACAGTGATGAAAAGCAATGGAATTCAGGGCACCATTAAATTTACTTCTCTTTCAATGTGGCACCAAATAATTATTTGGATTAATCTATATTTTTCTCTACGTAGAGCTTTTTCTTAGAGAACTATTAGATATTAAACTGATTATAGTTTATCCTAGAAATGTCCCATATACTTGGTCCTACCATCCCTGATTTTTTTCTATAAAAGGTTGTTTGGTTTTAAACTTTTACAATATTTTTCATAAGCAAATCAATGTATATAAATACACAAACTGACTTGTTTAGGAGTGATCCTGCCATTCTGGACTTATTTGAGAAATTCAAAGAAGGTTTTGGTTGTTGAAGCTTAATTTCTAACATTCTAGGTTAGTCAGCAAAACAGGAACTATATTTAGGCATCCATGAAGCTCCAGTCACAAGACCCTACCCTGGAGGGATCTGAAGAGTTTTCTTGTTCTTATTGTTGTTGCATATCTGGTCTTTCAAGTCTAAAATGGAATGTCATCCACATTGCTCTTATTCAATAAAGTAAACTATTAATTTAGTACTGTATTAGTAACATATTGCTGCATTACAGATGAAGCCAAATCATAGTGGCTTAAAATAACACACATTTCTCAAGTCACAGTTTGTGTGGGATGGGAATCAGGCAAATCTTAGCTAGGTCTTCTGCTTGATAGTCTCTCACAAAGCTATAGTCAAGGCGTCAGCTGGGAGCTGCAGTCTCATCTGAAGGTTCAACTGGTGAAAGACCCACTTCCAGGTTCACTCACATGATTGTTGGTCAGAATCAAGAGCTATCGGTCTGAAGTCTCAGCTCCTTACCAGCTGTTGGCTGGAGGCCTTCCTCAAGTCCTAGACTTGTGAGTCTCTCCAACATGGCAGCCTACTTCATGAAAGGTAACAATCAAAGAAAAAGAGAGTGTGTCAAGAGGATAAAAGCCATAGTCTTTTATAGCCTCATCTTGGAAGTTACATCTTATCACTTTTTCTACATTCTCTTCTAAAGAAGCAAGGCACTAAATCCAATCTACACACAAAGAGAAGGAATTGTGCAAGATTTTGAATATCAGGACAGAGACTGCAAAGTTCTAGAAGTAAACTATTGCAAAAAATCATTGCAAATTATGAAAGAAATGCAAAAGTTATTTATTCAAGATGGGTTACAAAAGACCAAAAGAAGGAAGAGGGCATAAGGGAGAGGGTCATAGATAATTCAAGGAGAATGATAGTGCCTGCTACAAAAAGGAAGTACTTAGTTCTTGAAAATGATAATATCGATTTTAGACATTTTAAGTTAGAGGTGTGCAATATAACCAAGTGAGACTATCCATAGATCTATGGTGAGACAAGGTTTCAAAAATGACATTGGGACTGAGACAAGGGGGAATATGGAATTCATTGCTTTTAGCATCTCTGAAACCAGAGGGTCTAGAACATGGAGGTGCTCAGTAAACATATCACAATTTAATACTTGGTGAATAAATAGTACCACCACAACCTTTGTCTGCCTTTATCCCTTCTTCATGAGAGCAGTTTTGTGGAAAACAGGAGCAAATGCATTTTTCAGTCTTTCTGATGCTTCTGATTACGTATCTTAATAGAATAAAAAGCAAACCGTCTGCCTAGAAAAAAATGGAACGGACTGCTACACGGGGAGCTCTATTCATTTTCCCTCAGCTCCTATCTCCTAAGGAGACAGATTCCTATTTCTCCCCTATGATCTCTTCAAGCAAAGATATCTGCACTTTAAGTACAAGGTTCATGAAAATTCATCTTCTCCTTTACATTAAGGGAATTTCAAAACCAAAACGTACATGTTTGCACACATCTTCCAGTGCATGTTTGACTTCTCAATAACGTTCAAGGGAGCATCACCCCGAATGGAAATTCTGAATACTCAAGCTCAATAATCACATCCAAAAATATTCCCTTTGGTGATTCTTCTACCAGCTCTGGGGCTGACAGACTGGTAGTCATGGCAGGGGAACCTTGCAGCAGTGTGGTAGGACCATGCATAGACAATTAAGCATAGCAGGATGGTGCAGACACAAAGGATCAGCAACCTGGAACACTGACGTTGAGAAAGAACACCAGCAGGAAATTAAGTATATAGAACATAGTCCCTAAAGACTAATTGAAAGCAAGCAGGACACAAATGTGAAATATAACAGAAGTTCTTGGGTGCCCAAGCAATGGGGTAAAGGATAGCACTATGATGTGCATACACACAGTAGACAACAGGGACATCTATCTCAACATAGCAGAGATCCAGCAGCTAGGTCTAGCTTCAATAACAGTTACCCTATGACTACTTATTAAGCATATACTACATACCAAACACTGTTTTTAAACATTCTTCTATATTACTTCTCTTGTGAAAGCAACTTTACAGCTTCTTTTTCATTGATTCACCTATAAAATGCATGGCACAAACTCTAACAATCATTCAGTCTATGTAAAGAGCCTTAGCTTTTAAAGATCTCCATTGCCTTTCACTCCCAATGACTTTGTCCAAGTTGGATGTGACCTAGGACTTATAAAGTCAGACTTTGTAAAGCCCCATTACATTACTAGAGTGATGGCCACAGTCTAGAACTACCTGTCCTACTGTTCATACCACTGCCTCAGGCATAGGTTAGTTTGACAAATTGAAAAAGAAAAGTATTTAATGGCAGGGGCACCTTGCAGCAGTGTGGTATGACCATGCATAGACAATTAAGGATAGAGAATGGCATTATTAAATACTTTTGTTTTTCCTATGTGAAACACTTTATCATTTCCTTTACTACAGTATATTGAATACCCCATAAAACTGCAAGTAGATCTAATTCTCCTTTATATTTTCAGCATCTACAATAGTGTCTGACATGTAAGAAGCTATAAGTAAGTGTTGGCTGAATCTGTGGAATGGAAGGGAATGAATGTATGTAAGAAAATTATTCCAAATTCTACCTAATCTTGGATTTTAGTATTTAAAATTGACTCTATTTCTTGAACTTCTACATGCAGGCCAAAGAAAACGGAAATTATTGAGTCAAAGTGTCTGTGATTTTATATTCAAGACCTTGGCATCTGTGTGTATGTTTATGATATCACAAAATCACGTGTTATGTCCAAAAACATTTGTTGAGACCCATGTACACTATAGAATAGAAACATCACAGGATAAATGAGTGTTTTGTGATATTCATGACAAATGAATGTACAAATTTATTCAAACAGAGTTTCAATAAACCTGTGCTTTGAGTATGTCCAGCTAGACATTTGGGATGCCTGGTAATCATATATGGGAGGATGGCATTCATTTCCTCTCTTTTCCTTCTGGAGCATGGAACCTAGTAAGACTTAGTAAGTAAAATGATTCATTGTGACATAACTATATGCTAATTATTATGATAAGAATAATAATACAAGACCACATTCTTTTATTTTGATTTATTGGGAACAGATAGGTTTCAGAATTTAGAATTTCTAGATTTTAGATTGATAGTGCAGTGTATGTATTGTATATTACATCATTTCTCCCATGGGAAGCATCTGATACCCAAACATTTTAGTATTTCTGTAAGAAAATGTATGAATATTCCCGCAAAAGCAATTTAAAAAATTGTGTATGGCCTCACATTAATTCAGATCAAATTTTACCACAAAATTAGTTCAGGTCAGATAAGATTTTACTACCAAATGGCTTTCTAAAAATCTTTCAGCATTCAGAATTTGGATATTTCAGAATGACTGCCAACAAATACAATAACTGAATAAGAAGGGCTTGTAGTAGGCAGATTAACCCCCGACCAGGATATTCAGATCTTAATCCCCAAAATCTGTGAGTATGTTACATTATATGGCAAAGGAAAAGGAAACTAAGGTTGCAGATGAAATTAAGGTTGCTAATGAGCTGAGCTTTAAATAGGGAGATTATCCTGGATTATCTGGGTGGGCCCAATGTAATCACAAGGGCCCTTAAAAGTGGAAAAGGTAGACAGAAGAGGAGGTCAGGGTAATGCAATGTGAGGAGTACTTGACTTGACTTGGTTGGCTTTAAAGATGGAAGCATTCACAAGCCAAGGAATATGGCCTTTAGAAAGTAGAGAAAGGAAGATAGTGGATCCTGTCCTAGAACCTTCAGAAAGGAATGCAGCCTACTCACAATGCATCTCACAGAACACATCTCCATTGTTAAGTAACACATGAGTGTACCAAGTAATCACTTCCTGCAACATACACATATACACACAAGCACACACTCACACACAAACACTCTTCCAAAGAGAGGCAGAGAAAAAGTAAATAAGTTTTGAAGAGGTGATGTCATCAACATGGGGGAGTGAGCTGTTCCCTTTATCTCACCCACTTAGAACCAAAACTAAATGGACATTCATTGATCAATGGAGAATTCCCGAAACAGTACAACAGGATGTCTGAAAGACCCATGCAGCTATACATCTGAAGATTGAGGGACTACCACCAGGAAGGTCGCAGAGATAGGTGAGTAGTCTCTGGCCACCCAGCAGCCCTTTGCATGTGTACAACTTCTTCCCCTGCTGGAGCACCCATAGTACTGTTGTGGCCCCAAGCGTGGGAGTGCACCACAGTGTGACTGTAGGAACAGGTGATGGCAGGCCTGATCCCCCACGTGATAGGTTTCACATCCAGCAAGAGAGCCCACAGTGCCACCATGGAAGTGGCTTAGGCTCAAAACCAGTAGGAAGCCAAGCACAATGGCTCGTGAGACCAAGGAGGAGACAGTGGTAGATCTACACACCCAGGAGAATGAGCTTCCAGCTGCTGTGAATAACCACAGTACTGCTGTGGACCAGAATGAGGGAGTGCGTCATGGCAGTACTGTGGGAGCAGGTGGTGGCAGCCCTGAACCCCCATGTGATCACCTTATCTTTGGTGGAGGAGCCTACAGGGCCACTGCAATCCCAAGGAATGGCTCGGGATCAGATAGACACAGCTGATGTGGATCACGGCAGGTTCAGAAAACACAGCTCCTCCCTCCCAAGTGGCAGCAGGTGAAATCAGCCACCAGATACTATCAATATGCAAAGGGACAAATCCACCCCATCAAATATTATGTAGAGGTATATATAATCCAGACAAGAAGGAAAAGACAAACACCCAGAAATCAATCCAGAAGACACAGAAACTTACAATCTAAATGACAGAGAATTCAAAATAGCTATCATAAAAAGATTCAATTAGTTACAAGAGAACTCAGAAAACAGATCAATGAAATCAGGAATAAAATTAATGAACAGAGAGAATTCTGCACAAACGAGATTGGAACATTAAAGAAAAAAGCATCAGAAATGTTGGAGATGTAAAACACAATGAACGAGATAAAGAGAAACCTGGAGTCTTTAAACAACAGAGCTGATATTATGGAGGACAGAATTAGCAATTTAGAGGATAAAAATATAGAAATTCCTCAGATGCAGTAGGAGAGACAATGAAGACTAAAAAGAAATGAAGAAATTCTCTGAGAAATATTCAACTCAAGTAGAAAATGCAACATAAGAATTATGGGTATTCAAGAGGGAGAAGAGAGAGAGAATGGAGCAGAGAGCTTGATCAAAGAAATAATAGCTGAGAACTTCTGAAACCTGGGGAAGGAGCTGGAACTACAAGTAAAAGAAGCTATTAAAACTCCTAGTTACATCAATGTAAGAAGACCTCCTCCAAGACATATATTAGTAAAACAGGCAAAAGTCAATGACAAAGAAAAAATACTAAGGGAAGCAAGGAAGAAGAAAACCTACAAAGGAACCCCTATCAAACTTTAAGATTTCTCAGCAGAACTCCTACAGGTTAGGAGAGAGTGGAATGATACATTCAAAATTCTGAAAGACAAAAACTTTCAGCCAAGCACACTCTATCTAGTGAAAATATCCTTCAGATATGATGGAGAAATAAAAACTTTCCCAGATAAACAAAAGCTGAAGGAGTTCATGGCCACAAGACTTCCACTACAAGAAATGATCAAGAAGGCCCTCATATCTAGAAAAAAAAAAAAAAGCACTTACAAAGCCTTGAGGAAGGAGATATAATAGGCAGACAACATCAGAAAATTACAACTCGCTATCAGAACAGATTAGCAAACACTTAATTAGAAAACTAATGATAAAGGGAAGGAAATCATCAAGAATAAACATAATCCCTTCATTTTAACCACAAACTCATAATACAAAATGGGATAAGTTGTGACAACAATAAGTTAGATGGGAAAAAGAAAGGATGGAACCTGCTTGGACTGAGGAGATAAGAGACAATCAGAAAATAGACTCAAGATCTTTTATACAAACTGCATGGTAATCACTAAACAAAAAAATCAGAACAGAGACATAAAGGATGAGTAATGAGAAAATCATCCTGGAGAGCCACTAAACTGAATTGATAGTCTGAAATATACAGAATGAGAAACAGGGGAATACAGAAAAATTGTAAATCAAGTAATAAAATGGCAGAATTAAGCTCTCATCTATCAAAAATCAGTCTAAATATAAATGGATTGAATTCTCCAATCAAAAGACACAGCTTGGTTGGATGGATTAAAAAACAAGACCCAACAGTATGCTGCCTCCAGGAAACACATCTTAGCTCTAAAGACAAACATGAGCTAGAGTGAAGGGATAGAAAATGATATTCCAAGCTAATGGCACACAAAAGAAAGCAGGTGTTGCCCTACTTATGTCAGACAAAGTAGACTTCAAGATAAAAAAGGCAGAGAGACAAAAAGGGGCACTATATAAAGATAAAAGGGAAACTCTAGCAAGAGGACATAACTCTTATAAATATATATGCACCTAACACAGGAGCACCAAAGTACGTAAAGCAACTATTAATTGACCTAAAACAACATATTAAATGCAACATAATAACATTAGGGGACCTGAACACCACACATACACCAGTGGATAGATCATCCATACAGAAATTCCATTAGACGGTGATTAGGCACATATGTGTGATGATGGATTGTAATTAGTCTTTGGGGGGTGAACATGATGTAATCTACACAATAATTGAAATATAGTGATGGACAAGTGAAATTTATATAATGTTATAAACCAATGTTACTGCAATAAGAATGGAAAGCCATAAAAAGATTATAAAATAGAAAAAAGAAAGTCAACAGGGAAATAGTGGAACTAAATGAAAAACTAGACAAGATGGACCTAATAGATATAAAAATAACACTCCATCCAAAATCAGCAGAATACACATACTTCTCAAGTGCACATGGAACATTCTCAAAGATAGACCATATATTTGGAAACACAGTAAACCTCAATAGATTTAAGAAGATTTTCCAACCATATCAACCATAATGGTATGAAATTAGAAATCAACTCCAAGTAAAAAGCTGGGAAAGACACAAATGTGTGGAGACTAAAGAACATGCTACTGAACAACAAATGGATAATTGAAGAAATTAAAGGAGATGTCAAAAAATATCTGGAGACAAATGAAAATGAAAGTACACCATACAAACTCACTTGAGATGCAACAAAAGCAGTTCAAAGAGGGAAATTCATAGCAATACAGGCCCACATTAACAAACAAGAAAAATCTCAAATAAATAATCATAAACTATACCTAACAGAACTAGAAAAAGAAGAACAAACAAATCCCAAAGTCATAAAGATGAAAATGACAAAAGTTAGAGCAAGAACAATTGAGATTGAAACCAAAAACACAATAGAAAGGATCAATGAAACTAAGAGTTGGTTCCTTGAGGAGATAAATAAAACTGACAAATCTGTAGCAAGACTCACTAAGAAAAAAAGAGAGAAGGCTCAAATAAATAAAATTAAAAATTAAAGAGGAGAAATTACAATGGATACCGCAGAAATACAAAGGATTATAAGAGAATACTATGAAACTATGTACCAACAAATTGGATAACATAGAAGACATGAATAAATTCTTACACTCATACTTCCTCCAAAACTGAACCAAGAATAAATAGAGAATCTGAATAGACCAATCACAAGCAAAGAGATAGAAACAGCAATCAAAAAAATGCCAAAAAATAAAAGTCCAGGACCACATGGCTTCTCTGGAGAATTCTATCAAACATTCAAAGAAGATTTAGTACCTAGCCTTCTCAAATTATTTCAAATAATTGAAGAAGACTGAACACTTCGTAACACATTTTACAAGGCCAACATCACCCTGATCCCAAAGCCAGAGAAGGACAACACAAAGAAAGAAAATTACAGGCCAATATCACTGATGAACATAGACACAAAAAGTCTCAACTAAATAATGACAAACCAAAAACAGCAATACATTAAAAGGATCATAGACCATGATGAGGTTGAATTTATACCAGGGACATAGGCATTGTTCAACATCTGCAGATCAGTCAATGTGATACACCACATTAACAAAATGAGGAATAAAAATCACATGATCATCTCAATAGTTGCAGAGAAAGCATTTGACAAGATCCAACATCCATTTATGATTTAAAAAAAAACACTCTCAACAAAATGGATATAGAAGGAAAGTACTTCAACATAATAAAGGCCATATATGACAAACCCACAGCCAACATCAAACTCTGCTGAAAAAATGAATACTATCCCTCTGAGAACAGGAACAAGACAAGCGTGCCCACTCTCACCACTCTTATTCAACATAGTACCGGAGGGTTTGGCCAGAGCAACTAGGCAAGAAAAAGAAATGAAAGGTATCCACACTGGAAAGAGAGAAGTGAAACTCTTGCTGTTTGCAGATGACATGATTTTATATATAGGAAACTCTAAAGAATCTATCAGAAAACTATTCAAAATAATCAACAACTAGAGCAAAGTTGCAGGGTACAAAATCAGTTTATGAAAACCAGTGCATTTCTATATTCTAATAATGAACTAACACACAGAGAACTCATGAATGCAATCCCATTTACAATCGCAACAAAAAGAGTAAAATATCTAGGAATAAATTTAACCAAGGAGGTGAAAGACCTATACACTGAGAATTATAAGACATTATTGAAAGAAATCAATGATGACATAAAGAAATGCAATGATAGTCCACGCACATGGATCAAGAATAAACATGGTTAAAATGTCGATATTACCTAAAGCAATATACAGATTCAATGCAATACCAATCAGAACCCCAATGACATTCTTCATGGAAATAGAATAAAGGATCCTAAAATTCATATGGAGGAACAAAAGACCCAGAATAGCTAAAGCAATCCTTAGAAAAAAGCACAAAGCTGGAGACATCACAATCCCTGACTTCAAAATTCACTACAAAACTATAGTAATCAAAACAGCATAGCACCAGTACAAAAACAGACACAAGATCAATGGAACAGAATTGAAAGTGCAGAAATAAAACCACACTTCTATGCACAGCTGATCTTTGACAAAGGAGCTAAGAACATATAATGGAGAAAGGAAATTCTCTTCAACAAATGGCGTTGGGAAAACTGGACAGCCACATACCAAAGAATGAAAGTAGACCATTACTTTTACACTGGTCTCTAGGTAAAAATTAACTCAAAGTGGATTAAAGACTTGAAAGTAAGACATGAAACCATAAAACTCCTAGAAGAAAACATAGGCAGTACACTCTTTGACATCCGTCTTAGAAGTACCTTTTCGAATACTGTGTCTAATCGGGGAGGGGAAACAAAAGAAAAAAACAAACAAACGGTACTTCATCAGACTGAAGAAGTTCTGAAAGGCAAAGGAAACCATGAACAAAAAGAAAAGACAACCCACCAACTGGGAGAAAATATTTGCAAATCGTATGTCTGACAAGTGGTTAATCTCTAAAATATATAAAGAACTCAAACAACTCAACAACACCACCAAAAATCCCAATCAAAAAATGGGCAGAGCATATGAACAGACATTTTCCAAACAAGATGTACAATGGCCTAACAGGAATATGAAAAGATGTTCAACATCGCTAGTCATCAGGGAAATGCAATCAAAACTACAATGACATATCGCCTTACACCTGTTAGAATGGCTACAATTACCAAGACAAAAAACAGCAAATGTTGGAGAGATTGTGGAGAAAAGGGGACCCTCACACACTGCTGATGGGAATGCAAACTGGTGCAGCCACTACAGAAAATGGTATAGAGACATCTCAAAAAATTTAAACAATAGAAATGCCATAAGACCCAGTTATCCCACAACTGGATATTTATCCAACAAACTTGAAATCAACAATTCAAAGCAACTTATGCACCCCTATGTTCATTTCAGAATTATTCACAATAGCCAAGATGTGGAAGTAACCCAAGTGCCCTTCTACGGAAGAATGAATAAAGAAGATGCGGTGTATATATATATATAGATAGATGTGGTGTGTGGGTATATATATATATAATGGAATACTACTCGGCCATAAAAAAGACAAAATCATCCCATTTACAACAAAAATGGATGGAAGTTGAGGGTATTATGTTAAGCAAAATAAGCCAGACAGAAAAAGATAAGCACCGTATGATTTCACTTATATGTGGAAGATGAAAAAAAAACAAAGACAAAGAGAATAGTTTAGTGGTTACCAGAGAGGAAGGGGTTTTGGGGTGGGCATATTGGGTAAAGGGCCACATATATATGGTGAGTGACAAATAATAATGTACAACTGAAATTTCTCAATGTTATAAACTATTATGACCTCAATAAAATTTTTAAAAGAAACATAAAAAAACAAAAAAAAAAGGAAACAAGTGTTATTTTGTCAAGCACATGTTTTAGGAACACGTAAGACTGCAATCAACTCACTAGTACAAAACAGATGTTTTTATAATCAAATTCTGATCATTGACAACACATTACATTTTTTATGTGCAGTTCATCATTTTCTTGGTATTAAAAGAAAGTTTGAAAATCCTATTTTTCTTCACTGTAGGGGAGCAAAGATGCTACTGCTACAATTCCTTATTTTGGAAGCCATGAAAATACTTATCTTATGGGAACCTGATAAGATACTCCCTTCTAGACACCCTCCTTTTTTTCCCAATGATCCAGGCACATTCAAGAGTTACACTTTTCTGATTGAACATGAAAACAAATGCACTCTACGGACTCACAGCCAACTAAAAAAGAGAAGTAAAGTCTCAGTTCATAGAAATGTAATTTTTAAAATTTACTGGATAGAATGGAGCATCTAATTTTCATGGAATTTAGGTTATGAAAATGGACTAAAAGGAAGGGAAAACAATCTTAACAGATCAATAATTATAAAAGAATTGAAAAGGTTGTCAAAGACAGACCATTTAAAAAGGCATCAGGCTCAAATTTGTTGTGGGTGATTTCCAATAAATATTTAAGGAGCCAGTAACTTTCAATTTTCTTACGAATTTTAGAAAGCTCTTAATACTATATATGGACAGCATAACTATATCTGCAAGCTAGATGTTAGCATCAAATATACCTAATAATATCACACATCTAATAAATGTACACACAAAAATCACATCTTTGAACAAAGACATAAAGATCTTATACAATATTAACAAATTACATAGCAATGAAATACAGCAATGTCAAATAATTACTGAGAAGTGTTTATTCCAGAAATTCAAAAAGAAATAATGCTGAATATTAATATTATCATTATATTAATATTCAGCAGTAATATTGTTCCCAAAATAACAGATTAAAAGGATAAACAATGTGATTATCTAAGTGTTGCAGAAGATATTCAATACAATTTAACCCACATCCTTGTGGAAAAAAAGCACCTAACAGCTCAGGAACTGAAGAAAAAACATATCTTGATAAAGAACATCTTTATTCTTTATCAAATAAGATAGAGAAGATAAGGAATAAAGATAAAGAATATCTACAAGAACCATATAGTAAACATTATACCTAATGATTAAAGATTAAAATAATTTCCATTATTATCCATGACTACACATTGATGCACATCATCACCACTAATATTAATCTTTAAACTTGAATTCACTTACACTTCAAAAACACAAGAAAAAAATAAGAAAGTATATAAGTTTTGGAAAGCTGGAGGAAAAAGTTATTCCCAGTTATTGAAAAGATGTTCTCTAAATAATATAAAGGAATTCACTGAAAAACTATTGATGATATTAAAAGAATTCAATTAGGCGCTCACACATTAAATCAAATTGCATACATCATTGGTTTCCTACACACCACTGATATCCACGGAGAAAATGTAATAGAGCTATTTCAGGCAATATGAAAGACCACATATACTGAAATAAAGTCCTGATTTAAACACTCACACACAATAGAAGTGCTTCTAGCAAACATCCACTTAAGTGTATGTCAAGACTCACAGGAAAGGAAGGGAAAGGCTCAGGACCAAAAGTAGATAGAGGGCAGGAAACCAGAAAATTGAATACTCCTCCATCAGTGAAAGGGTAAACTGGAAAAAAAAATCCACCGACCAGCAAAGAAGATAAGAGTAAAACTTATCTGCCTCAATCTGGGCTTTGAGTGGAATAAAGATAATCTCTTCTGACAATTGAAAACCCTGGTGCGAGTTTGGGGTTCAATTTTGTAATGGCTACATGGAATGGGAAGCCCCAAAGTGAAAAATTAACTAAGAGTGATGCAGTGTTAGTAATGCCCTATGATGCCCAAAAGAAACAAATATTTGCCCTCTCTGAAGGAATGCACGCTGAACCCAAGCCTTCCAAGATTTACACATAAATAGCTCAGCATAAATTCATAATTCAAAATAGCAAAAAGCATGAAGAAACAAGTCCTTATTAGCAAGAATCAAAAGACACAACCAAAACACAATCAGGCTCTCAAGGACTTTGACTACTGGAATAATCAGATATATAATATAATATAAATATTAAAGCTAAAAGAAAAAAATTTAAAGGAGATATTTTAAAAACATGAGCAAGAAACAAGGTGATAAAAGAAAAGAAGGAGATTTGTAAAAAGATAAAACAGAACTTCTAGGAATGAAAACTATAAAGAACTGAAGAAACTCCCAGAAATGGATCACATACGTGATGGAATACATGATAGAATACCTGAGAACGGTGGTTAGGAGACATGGAAAAGAAAACAAACTAGTTCAATTAATGATATATGTGACATGAGTTTCAGGAAGAAAAAATGAGGAGGAAGAGTCACTATTTTATGAGATATAACTGAGAAATTTCCACAACTAATGAAAAATACAAATTCTCAGATTCACAACATATCATGACAGAATACATAAAAAGTAATCCACATATACTCATATTGTAGCAAAATTGAAAATCATCAAAGACAAAAAGTTAATCATCTCTATACACTAACAATGAACTATGAGAAAAAGAAATTAATAAAACAATGTCACTTACAATTGCAGCAAAGGAATAGCATACCTAGAAAGAAATTTAACCAAGGAGATGAAAGATCTGTTCACTGAAAACCATAAGACACTGATGAAAGAAATTGAAGAAGATATATATAAATGCAAAGATATTCCATGCTCATGGATTAGAAGAATTAATATTGTAAAAGGTCCATGCTACTCAAAGACATCTACAAATTCAATGCAATCCCTATCAAAATTCCAATAGCATTTTTCACAGAAATAGAAAAGGCAATCCTGAGAAAGAAGAACAAAGCTGGAGGCATCACACTTATGATTTCAAACTATATACTACAAAACAGTAGAATTCTGGCATAAAAACATACATACAGACCAATGGAACAGAATCAAGAGCCCAGAAATAAACTCATGCATATACAGTCAGTTAATTTACAACAAAGCAGCCAAGAATATACAATGGAGAAACGATACTTTCTTCAATAAATGATCCTGGGAAAACTGGATAACGACATACATAATAAAGAAATCAGCCCTCTATCTTACACAACTCACAAAAATTACTTGAAATGGATTAAAGATTTAAACATAAGACCTGAAACCATGAAGCTCCCAGAAGAAGAAACAGTGGAAAAGCTCCCTGACATTGGTCTTGCCAACAATTATTTGGATATGATAACAAAAGCACAGGCAACAAAAGCAAAAATAATAAATGACACCACATCAAACTAAAATCTTCTGCACAACCAAAGAAACAATCAACAAATGAAAAGACTAGCTACAGAAAGGGAAAAAATATTTGCAAATTACATATCAGATAAAATATGTAAAGAACTAATAAACTCAATATCAAAAAAATACACAATCAGATTCAAAAAGGGACAGAGGAACTGAATATTATTTCAAACAAGACATTCAAATTTAATAGGCACATGCAAAGGTCCTCAACATCACTAAGCATGAGAGAAATGCAAATCGAAACCACAATGAGATATCACTTCACACCTGTTTGAATGGTTATCATCAAAAAGACAAGAGATAACAAGTGTTGATGAGGACGTGGAGGAAAGAAAACCCTTGTGCACTGTTAGTAGAAATATACGTTGGCACAGCCACTATGGGAAACACTATAGAGGTTTCTGAAAAAAATAAAAATAGGACTACCATATGATCCAGCAATCCCATCTCTGGGTATATGTCCAAAGGAAATGAAATTAAAGATCCTGAAGAGGTATCAGCACTTCTATGATCATTGCAGCATTATTCACAATATCCAAGATATAATAACAATCTATATGTCCATCAATGGATAGATGGATAAAGAAGATGTAGTCAGTCATAAAAAATAGAAAATCCTTCCATTTGCAACAACATGGATAGACCTTGAGGGCATTATGCAAAGTAAACGAAATCAGATAAAGACAAATACTGTATGACCACATATATACATGGAATCTAAAAATCTGAACTCATAGGAACAGAGTAGAGGGAATGGAAGTTACTAGGTCCTGGGGAGTGGGAGAAGTGAGGAGATGTTGGTCAAAGTATACAAACTCAGGTTATAAGATGAGTAAGTTTTCAAGATCTAATGTACAGATAGTGATTATAGTTAACACTGTGGTAACAATACTTGAAAGTTGCTAAGAGAGTATATCTTAAATGATCTCACCACCAAAAAGAACAGTGAGGTGATGAAAGTGTTAGCTAACACTAAGATGATAATCATTTTCCATTTAAAAATGTACCAAATCAGGGCATCCAGTGATGCAGTGGTAAACTTTGAACGCTCTGCTTGGGCAGCCTGGAGTTTGCAGGTTCAGATCCCGGGTGCAGACCTACACACAGCTCATCAAGCCATACTGTAGAGGCATCCTGTTTACAAAACAGAGGAGGATTGGCACAAATGCTAGCTCAGCAACAATCTTCCTCAAGCAAAATGAGAGGATTGGCAGATGTTAGCTCAGGTCCAATCTTCTTCGCACACAAAAATGTATTAAATCAACACATTGTATACCTTAAACACACTCAATGATATATGCCAATTATATCTCAGTAAAGCTGGGGGGAGAAGGAATTACCCACCTAAAACACACAACGTGTTTCAAGCAGTTTTAAATCTGTGTAGACTAGTTTAATGTACTAAAACAAGATGGAAAAGCAGGTAAATCCAAACCCATCAGCATTCTGCAAACAGTGGAAGTGCATTCTACATAGGATCAAACCATTCAATAATCTGAGTTAATCTTAAATAACTATTGTGATTTTGTAGACAGCTTTACTAACATACTTATCTAGCGGTAATCCAAATTGAGAGATTCCATATGAGTAAAGTGTTGGAAAACAGGAAAAATGTGCACTCCCCAAAGTCATCTAAGTCATGTTTCTCTACATGTGGAGACTTAGTAGCAACATCAGGGGACTATAACAATTCTGTGTGTAATTAGAAACTGGAGTGGTAGCAAAGGATTTGAGGTCCAGTTCTCTACTATTTTTTTGGCAATCTAATTGAAGCTCATTTATATATAGTGTCCTTTGAGCCTCACAAGCCATGAAAACTGGACCCTGGTACTCTCAGGCACAGCATGTGGCATGTTTTAACAAAGTTCTGATTCAGCTATGGATAAGCAGATAGATTTCCTCTACTGACTCTAAGTAGTTTGGATACTAATCAAAATGTGTCCGTCTGTGTGTGTGTATGTGTGTTTACACATGTGCATGTCTCAGTAACTTCCTAATAACTCCCGATGAAACTTCATCATCAAAAGCTGAATCAGGCACTTGACTTTTGCTTCCTTGTCCAATATTATTCCCTTTGCAATTCTTATATTAAGCCTGAGGCTGAGGGATTTGCACATAAGACAGGGACACCGGAAGTTCAAGAAGATGTGATTCTTTGAATCTGCCCTTTCTCTCCTGAGAGAAGAATAAAGACACTAAGATATCTAGTCTTCCAAAAGGCTCTACCTTCAGAAACAATATTTTCCAAATTAACATTACCAGTGTTCTGTTCTGCTCTGTACGTACTAACATACAATCAGCAGTTGGAGTTTCAGAATCAAAGGTATTAGGTAAAGATGTTAAGCTTTAGCTAAAGTTAAAGTTATGGATAGTGACATTGAGATGTCGTTATTGATTACACATAAATAGTTTGACTTTGATATTTTCCAGGTATATTAAATGCTTCAGAGACAAGATGATCTTCTCAGTGACAGAAACAACAAAGGTGGGTGTTAACTATTGGAAGAGAGGTGATGTGTTAAGAGGGATTCAGAAATGTGGTCCATTCAGTGTGAGAGAAGGCATCACCCATTTGCTATGATCCTTTGAGTTGCTTATTGATGAGGCAGCCTCAGTCTAAGGTCAACATTTATTGGTTTTCTGGAGCCCCTTTCTGTGAAATTCTTATCTTCAAACAGGCTTTACCAAATACTCTTGTTATGCAAAATTAGACCCCATATAAATAAGATTGAAGGGGGAAACAAAACACTGTTCCTTCCATCCTTTTTTCCATCTTCCCCTTTGTTTCAGCCAAACATAGATGCATAACATATTCCATGTGAAAAAAAAGAATAACATTAATACTTCCTAAAGGATGGTGGTGAAAATTCAATAAATCAGCATTTCATAATTATTCACACACAGTAAACACTCAAAAAGTAGTAGCTTTTGTTACTGCTGGAAGTCATATCTCCTAGGTTCGCTCCTATCTCACCCAAATCTACCTCTACTTTTCTCTTGACATTTTACATTTTACCATGCATTATGTTCATCAATTTATGCAAATCATCCACTTTTGCTAGGCTGTAACCACTTTGGCAATGTGATCTCATTTGTTCATATACATTCGAACACTGCAATAAATGTTCACTTTCTAAGTGTAAGGTGGAGTAAATAGTAATTATAAAATTTCCTGAGAATGATCAATAACAGCTTATAAAAAATAGGCGTTATTCTAAAGATGTGTACATCGCTACCTGCTGTGTGATGCCTCTACTCTCTTGGCTTTGAATCACAAAGGGAAAGAGGCAGAGGAGAGTGAGGTTGATACTGTGTATGCACCACCTCTCAGAAGTGGGTCACTGTCTTCACTCTCTCCCCCACATTCAAGCAAGGATCACATCAGTTATGCAAAATGAATAAGTTTTAGAGAATTGCTGTACAGCTCTATGGCTATACTGTATTGTGCACTCAAAAATTTGTTAAGAGGGTAGCTCTCGTGTTTAAGTGTTTTTATCACAATAAAAGGAATTAAAAATATTCTTTGAGATTTGGATTTACATATGGTTTCAATGTGTTTCCCAATAGTAAATTTTAAATATTTTAAAATACTTATTAAGCAAATAATCTGATTAGTATAAGGTAATCACTATGACAAGTTACATACATGGAACAATAGGTTGCAATTTTAAGAAATTCAACACAACACAGCCAACAGCAAGGAAACTGACCCATGTGACATCAACGTCGCAATGAGAAACAGAGTGATATCTTTTTTTTTAGCAAGACAAAACCCTGTTGAAGTGCAACACAGAGTTTGCTCATATGAATATTAAACTTGTAGACTATGACTCTACAGTGCCTGGAACCATGTTTTACTAATCTTTGTATTTATGCTTCAGACAGTTCCTGACATTCAATCAATTTGTGAGTAATACATAAAAAATAATACAGTTTACAAATGAAAATAAACTAATTAACTAAAATGTGCAATGTAAACATCACTTCTTAACATAAATGCTTATTCTCTTCAAAAATAGTTTTATAGGTAAAGAAATATTGAATGACTTTTCATGTTATATTTTGATTTGATCACCAAACTGATTGAAATCTTAAAAATTTGGACAACTCAACAAATTGCAAACACCACAATCACATGAAGAAGATTCTGAATTTCATTCTTAGTGCTCAGGAAGAAAACGAAATAAAGAGCCAAGTCTTTTCAAATGAAATAGCTTGAAACAAAAGTGAGACAAAGAAAATGACTCAATGGAGCTGAAAAACTGTACCAGGGTCAAAGAATTTATTTTCCTTGGCCTAACCCAGAATCAAGAACTGAACTGGGTCTTATTTCTTTTCCTGCTTTGGGTGTATGTGACAACTCTGCTGGGAAACCTCCTCATCACGGTCACGGTGACCTGTGAATCTCGCCTTCACACCCCCATGTATTTTTTGCTCCGGAATTTGTCTGTTGCCGACATCTGCTTTTCCTCCATCACAGCTCCCAAGGTTCTGGTGGACCTTCTGTCAGAGAGAAAGACCATCTCCTTCAATGGCTGCTTCACTCAGATGTTTTTCTTCCACCTCATTGGAGGGGTGGATGTATTTTCTTTGTCACTGATGGCCTTAGATCGGTATGTGGCCATCTCCAAGCCCCTGCACTACGTGACCATCATGAGTAGAGGCCGTTGCATTGGGTTAATAGTGGCCTCGTGGGTGGGGGGCTTTGTCCACTCCATCGTACAGATTGCCCTTTTGCTGCCCCTCCCCTTCTGTGGACCCAATGTTCTTGACACTTTCTACTGTGATGTCCCCCAGGTCCTCAAACTCGTCTGTACTGACATTTTTATGCTTGAGCTGCTGATGATTTCCAATACTGGACTGCTCACCACATTGTGGTTTATCTTCCTGCTTGTGTCCTACACAGTCATCCTAATGATGCTGAGGTCTCAGGCAGGGGAGGGCAAGAGGAAAGCCATCTCCACCTGCACCGCACACATCACTGTGGTGACCCTGCACTTTGTGCCCTGCATCTATGTCTATGCCCGGCCCTTCACTGCCCTCCCCACTGATAAGCCCATCTCCGTCACCCTCACTGTCATCCCCCCTCTGCTGAACCCTTTAATCTACACTCTGAGGAACCAGGAGATGATGTCAGCCATGAGGAGACTGAAGAGAAGATTTGTGCCTTCTGATGAGAGATAGACTGGTTGCTCACTCCTCCTCACCACCTTTGAAAATGTTTGTCCATCAAGTAAACTGTATTGCGTAAAGGATTTCTAAATAATTTTGATATTTCTACCAAGATAACACATGACTTTCGAAGATTCTGATCAGCATGCAATAATAATGTGAAAAGATAGGTTTCATGTTATGAAAGAAAGTAGAGAAATCAAATTGTTAGCTGGAGAGGTGTTTATTGCTTCTTCAATACAGTCTTGGAAGAAATAAAGAAATCAGAATCGAAATACACTCAGACAATTTTATCACATTGGAATTGTTCTGGGGCTTTTTTTCCAGCTCTATTGTAGTGTATTTGAAAAATAAAAATGGCATATATATATAAGTACAACAATATTTTGATATACGTATAGACTGTGAAATGATCATTGGGGGAAACAGATTAACTTGGGATCTGTCTCTCTGTTCTTTCTCTTTTTTTTTTTTTGAGGAAGATTAGCTCTGAGCCAACAGCTGCTGCCAATTCTCTTTTTGCTAAGGAAGACTGGGCCTGAGATTACATCCATGCCCATCTTCCTCCACTTCATATGTGGGACACCTACCACAGCATGGTTTGCCAAGTGGTGCAAGGTCCGTAACCAGGATCCAAACCAGTGAACCCTGAGCCGCCGAAGCAGAATGTGCACACTTAACTGCTGCGCCACTGGGCTGGCCCCTCTCTGTTCTTTCTTAAAATTGCATCAGAATTTCTAATTGTCTAAATAAAAGTATCAGTAAGAAAAGTAAAAATATATATACTCAGACATTCCCACTACATTCCTGTTACCAGGAATGGAGCTGAGACACATATGAGAAATAATGCAGCTTGGGCATTAGATTCTATATGGTCTTTCATGAAGTAATCACATCTTAGAGAAGTAAACAATCCAAATTAAGTTCCTCCTCTGATTCTATTATAGGATAAATTACATAACTATTACCTGAATATTTTTCCATCTAAAGCCCACACTCACGTGGTTGAGAGCAGATGCCTTGAAGTTAGCACAGCTTGAGTTAGAATATAGACCTCAACAACCATGAGTCCTGTGACCTCATGAAAGGTCTTTACCCTGACCTTCCTCTGAACCCCAGGCCTGCTTGCCATGCCTTCACTGCTTTCCCTCAGTGCCCTGGGCTTAGCTTGAGTACAGAACTCATGACCTGGTTTCTAATTCTCTGTCCTCCTTCTTCCTGTCTCCCTCAGTAGAATTATGCTTTATTTATTATATCCCCAGCATCTGGCCCAGAAAGTAGAACAGAGAAAACACCATAAAAATTGTTGAATTACAAAACTCAGTGAATGACTATCACCTCTAACTCATTTCTGCTCAAGTCATTGGATAATATGGTTAAGAAAACAATTGATACATTGTTATTATTTTCTGTTAACATGACACCCTAAAAATGACAGAAACCTATGAAGCTGCTTTCAACTGTGCATTTGCATTCAAATAGGTTGATATGAAGTAGAAAACATTATTCAATATATCAGCTTGGCTTTTATGGTTTACTTATTATGCCATTTACAGCTGCTGGGAGTTTGGGGGTTTTTTCCTCTGATTTCTGGAGGTAGATTCTAGATTTTAAAATCTTTGAAACTAGAAATATGTTCATGTTGCAGTACAAATCTCAGTCCAAAAATCAGACATGCAATGTCCATGAGAGGGGGGTGTGTCCAGAGCATCCAAGAAACAGTAAGCAGGCCTCTGTAAGTAGATGAGAGGAGGAGAGAGGTAACAGTTGAGGTTGGAGACATAATGGGGCCATAGGTCCAGGTCTTTAGGAATGTTTAGACCACTGTGAGGATTTTGATTTTCACATTAAGTAAAATGGGATGCATTCGGAGGACTTTGAAGAGCAGAGCAATGATGCAGGTTTTAACAGAATTGCAGGGGCTACCATTATGAATAGACTGATGAGGGATGAAGACAAAAACAGGGAGACCAATTAAGAGGCTACTGCAATAGTCCCGTGAAAGAAATAGTGAAGACATGACTTAGCATAATAATGGTGGAGGTGTTAAGAATTGTCTTTCATGAAGTAATCACATTTTAATGAAGTAAGCACACTCAAATTAAGTTCCTCCTTGGACTCTCTTATATGAATAAATTAAATAACCATTACCTGAAGATTTTTCCATCTAAAGCCCACACTCCAGTGGTTGAGTGCAAGTTCCTTGAAGCTAGCACAGCTTGAGTTAGAAGGTGGACCCCAATAACTGTGGGTTCTGTGACCTTGTGTGGGTCCTTATCCTGACCTTCCTCTGAACCCCACACCTACTGGCCACACTTCCATGACATTGCCTCAGTGACTGGGGCTCAGCTTGAGCACCACACTCAGGACCTTGTTTCCAATTCCCTGTCCTCCTTCTTCCTATTCCTCAAGTAGGACTACGCTTTCTTTATTGTGTCTCCAGCACCTGGCACAGCAAGTATAACAGAGAAAACTGTCCAAAAAACGGTTGAATTAAAGACCTCAGTGAATGAATATCGCCTCTCACTCATTGCTGTTCCTCAAATCATTGGAGAGTAGGGATAAGAAAACAATTGATTTGTGATTATTCTCTGTTAACACGACTCCCTAAAACTGACAGAAACCTATGAAGCTGCTTCAGACTATGCATATACATTCAAAAACATGGGCATGAACTGCAAAACATTATTCAACATATGAGCTTGGTTTTGATTTGTTTATTTTTCTGCTATTTACAGCTGCTGGGAGGTTTTCTTTTTTGCCCATCATTTTTGAAGGTAGATCCTAGATCTTAAAATTTTGAAACTAGAAAAATGTGCACATCCCAGTACAAATGTCAGTTCAAAAATCAGACATGCAAAGGTCTTCAGGTGGGGATGTGCCCAGGCCTTTGTAAGGGGATGAGAGGAAGCAAGGAGGAGCCAGGTAATGATTGAAGTCAGAGAGATAATGAGGCCATGGGACCAGGTCTTAGGACCTTTTAGACCATTGTGAGGATTTTGACTTTCACATTAAGTAACATGTGATGCATTTGGAGGGCGTTGAAGAGCAGAATAGTGATGCATGTTTTAACAGCAATGCAGTGCTTACTGTTATGAATAGACTGAAGTAGGGCAAGGACAAAAACATGGAGACCAATTAAGAGGTTACTGCAATAGTCCCATGAAAGAAATAATGGAAACAAGATTTAGGGTAATAACAGTAGAGGTGGTGAGAATTTCAAACAACTTTGAAGGTCAAGCAAGTGGGATTTGCTGATGGATCCAGTGTGGATTTTCTGGTTACATGTGTATCCTGTGAGAACTCCATCACCCACTTTGGTCATCAATTCTTTGAGAGCTCCCTCAGACTCGCCTTCATAACCTCATCAGGCTACTTCCAATACTTGAGTCACACTTCAGGAATCACCCTGTGTGCATGAAACTGCCTAAGGAAATTGCTCAGAATCCTTAAGATTTCACATTTATTTCCCAATAGAAAAACTACTAAGAGGAAGTATTAAGAGTAAGGTGGAATTCTTAATGGAATGCTAAACTGACCTCACAGGATTATTGCTAAATTCAGGCCAGGGTTGTCAGACATCACTGGGGAGATGGTGGAAGGTGAGGAACCTGAATAGAGGGTGATACGATATGGAGGATGGGTAGTTCTGCCTAAACTAGCTTAGCAGGGTTTTTTTAAAATTGGACAATGCAGAGACAAACATTGAGGTCCAAAAGTAGCAGCCCAGTTGAAAAGTTCAGGGAAGACTGAGTAGAATATGGTCAAGAAGAGAATCCTTGTCACTGCTAGAAAATTTTAGACCTAAGACAAAAAGCGTTTTCCTAAGCATACGTGCCTGAGTTACATCTTAATTACTCTCACTGAAACCACCTAACCCTCAGCAGAATTTTTTCACAGCCACAACCAATTACATTCCCTCTGATACTTCTCACACTAGTTTGGACATCAAGGAATTGGTGAACATGATGGAGCACTGTCAATCAGTGTGGGCAAACCAAGAAAATATTATTTCCTGTTTCAGCCATTTTCCACAGAAAGACACAATGGAAGCCACTGAAATCACTGGCTTTGACAGGGATATTTAACAGAATTTTCTAAACCTGAATGATTCCCAAGGTGAACATTATTTAAAATGTTGGAGAAGGAGGTTGGAGACTTTAGGTAAGAAATATAACTCTACATCAGTGTGAATGCCAGTGATGTCTGGAAGTCTATGCATAAGCATGGGGGAAAAGTGAGAATAATTTCACTCTACATGTAATCATTAATATTTATGAATGTAAAATAATGTAATAAATAAACAAGATGCTACATTCCAGGGTGAAACTTCAGTGACAGACAGCACAGCTAAGAAATATAAACAAAGATGATCTTGTGAAGTGAGAGTCATGGAAATGAGTTTAGTTTGGAATTGGAAAAAAGGCAACACTTTTTTTCTGGAATCCCTTGAATTACACAAAGAAGAGATTTTTCTCAGGCTTATTTCCTGTAGATGGATCAGACTGAAATCTATAGAAGTATTTCTCACGCTAAATTTAAAACTAGAGAGAAAATAAAATATGTCAAACCTTCAAAAAACGTTAAAAGAATAGTGCAATGAACACCTATATACTCTTCTCTAGATTTACCAAAAAATAAAAATTTATAGCAATGATTTTCCTTCCTATGTCTTTCCATGCCTTCATATTTGTATCCTTTCTTTCCAGCCAAACTTCTGACTCGTGAGCAACTTTTATATATTCAAGTGGTCCCCTAAGGGCAGATCTCCCATTCTGTCCACTCCCACATGCCCCAAACATAAGTGTCACCTCCTACATGCAGGTTTCTCTGAGCCTCTTGGTGAAAAGTCACAGTTTTCTCACGCACAGCTCATTTGTCTTTAGACAGTCCCCAACACTCCCATATCACTATTAGATTTCAGTTCTTTCTCTACTGCTTTTGGATTATATTCCTTTCTCTCAAATAACCTAGAACTCTTCCAATTTTCTATCAATATTTGCTAAATAATTAGATGGATTAAAAATAGCAGAAAGATGGAGCAGAATGTGGAGGATGTTGTCCAAATTACCAAAAGTAGTTTGTCAACATGGGACCCATTCCTTTCTGACAAACGAGCCTGACCTGGGGTCTGAGGTACTGTCCACCTTCTACCCTTCTGTGTAGACCATAGTCTGTTATTTACATGCAGTCCCTGTGGACTGCTTTCATAACTAGATTGGACCTCTGCTATATCTCTAGTAACTATATTAAGTTGATGTTTTCTGGTGATCGTTTCCTCTCTTTAAACTAGTCAGAATTGATGACTCACCTACTGTTTAGTTCAACACAATCCATTCGCCATTGAGCTTGCAGTGTTAAGGTTACTCAACATAGTACTAATTATAACCAATAACTAGCCGTGTGTGCTGAGACTCTGCATATGTTAATTCACCTAATCCCCATAACTTCCCTGTTGGGTGGGTATTACTATAACCCCCATTCTATAGCTGAAGAAGTAGAGACTCCATGAGGTCTCTCACTTACCCAAGTCACACAGGGACAAAGCCAGCACTTGATCCCAGATGGCTCTCACTGCAGAGATCTGCATTTGACTTCTTTGGTCTACTAAGATGTTGTCAGATAAGAAGCCAAACCAAGCAAGCACTCTCTGTACTACCATACACTGTCACCACCCTCTGGGCCACTCTCATTGACACTGAAAAAAAAACACTTCTGATTTCCCCCAAAATAGTATGTTCTGATGAAGCTGTTTTAGAATACATCTTCTGGGAAATGTACAGCTCCTCTAAAAGACTGTCAGTACATTTAAAGAAGCTGTGTATCTGTGACACTTACTAACCTGGAGTTTTTCTTTAAGGCAACACACGTATAAGCTCACATTATTGATTAGGCAATAATCTAAGTTTTGATGCTTTTTCATAGATTCACTCATTTAATCTTCACAAAAATCACTCGAGGGAGATGCTGTTGTTTCCAAATACTGATGCAGAGCCTGAGGCCAAAGAGGTAAACTAACTTCTTCTGTAGCATAACCAGTCAGTGCCCAACTAGAAGCTGAACAGGCTGTGTGATGCCAGAGGCCCCCATTATCTCCCTGTATGCTATGATGCTCTTGGTAGCTTTTTTAGTTTTCCATATTAAGTAGACTTGGGACAAAATTGCATGCAGACAAAAGAAAACTTGAAAGGAAAGTGAGCTAAGTGAAAAGAAATATCTTCATTTGAACTGGGAAACACCCAAAAAGTGGGAGAAGTGATGCTCAACTTTTGTTTCCGATTATGGTGAGAAAAGGGAGATAGACTGCAAAGAAAGAAATTAATGTTTATTTCAAAGATTCAAGAAAAAAGAAAGGCATCCAAAAACAATACGATTATATGGTAAGAATACGCTTAACATTTTAAAAAACTGACAAACTGTTTTTGGAAACTGGTTGCACCGTTGCACATTCCCACCAGAGTTCCAATTCTTCTACATTTTTGTCAACTCTTGATACAAGTCTGTTTTATTTTAGCCATTCTAATTGATGTGTACTGTTATCTCACTATGGCTTTAATTTATATTTCCTCAGTGATAAATGATGTTGAGTATCTTTTCTCGTACTTGTATGCTATCCCTGTATCTTGTTGTTGTCTATTCAGACCACTTGTCCCTTTTTTTATTCAGTTGTTTTTTTCTTATTATTGAATCTTAAGACTAACAGCCATGCTATTCCTAGGTACTTACCTAAGGGAAATGGAAGTTTGTGTCCACACAAAGATCTGTACACAAATATTCATAGTAGCCTTATCTGTAATAGTCCAAACCAAAAAATAATCCAAATGTCCAGCAAAAATGGAATGAGTAAACAAAATGTGGCATGTCCATACAATGAAAAGGAACAAAATATTGGTACACACAAAAACATGGATGAATTCTATGAATGAAACAAACCAGACAAAAAAGGAGTCCGTACTGTAGGATTCCATTTGTAGAGAAATGCAAATGAATGGATAGTGACAGAAAGCAAATCACTGGTTGCTTGAAGAAGGATGGGCAGAGGGCACATTTTACAAGGGTCACAGGGACACTTTTGAGGTGACATAAATGTTAACTATCTTAAAAATAGTGATGATGTCATGGGTATATGCTCATATAAAAATGCATCAAAGCATATACTTCAAATACATGAGCCTATTGAATACCAATGATAGCATAATACAAAAATAACTTTTAAGAAATAAATTTGAACAATAAACGGAAGAGAATCCCTGAGTTACCGCTTTCCTTTAATACCTTAGGAGCTCTTCAACACCCAGGGGTTTTGGTACCTAAAGTAGTTTGAGGTAAAGACATAAATAAAGTAATCCCCTTAAGAAGAATGGAGCAACAGAGAGGAATTTTTTGGCTTTAAAATTTTCTAATTTTTAATAGCATTAAATTTCTGACTTAAAAAAGGGTGGAGTGGGGGCCTGCCCTGTGGCCAAGTGGTTAAGTTCACAGGCTCCACTTTGGCTGCCCAGGGTTTCACTGGTTAGGATCAAGCCATGCTGAGGCAGTGTCCAACATAGCACAATCAGAAGGACCTACAACGAGAATGTACAACTATGTACTGAGGGGCTTTGGGGAGAAGAAGCAAAGAAAAAAAGAAGATTGGCAATATATGTTAGCTCAGGTGCCAATATTTAAAAAAAAAAAAAAAAAAAAAAAGGAGTGCTGCTGTGGAATTCAGTCCAAAGAGAACCATTTTGCAGATATGAGTTCTTCAACTATTTAAAGGGAGAACTCAGTCTGGAAAAAAAAACCCACACTCCTGTCGAACCTCAAAGGACCCCAGTCGTACCAAATAGGCACTGCCTTATCCATACACCAGCTGCATCCATTTTTATATCCTTCATGCCACAATAGTGCATTTCTGAATATTTACAATTCACCTGTTCATTTTTGATACTTAAAACTTACATTCCAAGAACACTGTTCTTATGCATTTTCTAAAACATTTGTAACTTACAAAAGAGATAATAAATGCATGCTTGTGTAAAAGATATCATTTTGGAAACATTAGCTACAACCTCAGAACAGCTCTTTTTGTGGTGGTAACACCTCACTAGTCTTCAGACCTAATACCTGACTCTAAACCTGAATCTATTAGGACAGAGTAAACCCTTTCTGAAATAACACTTAATTTTTCCCAAGCTACATGTGGATGAACAAATATGACTCAATGGAGTTGGGAAATGGCCTGAGGATAAAAGAATTTCTATTTCTGGGACTTACTTGGTCCAAAGACATGAACTTCGTCTTGTTTCTCTTTTTCTGTTTTGTGTACAGGACAACTCTGCTGGGAAACCTCCTCATCATTGTCACTGTGACCTGTGAGTCTCACCTTCACATCCCCATGTACTTTCTTCTCCACAATCTAGCTATCCTTGACATCTACTTCTCCTCCATCACTGCTCTGAAGGTCCCAGAGACCTGCTGTCAAAGATAAAGACCATCTCCTATACAAGATGCACGACACAGATGTTTTTCTTCTACCTCATTGGTGGGGCAGACATTTTTTCTCTCTTGGTGATGGTGTTCGATTGCTAGATAACAATCTTCAAGCCTCTGCACTATGTGGCCATCACGACTAGGGGCCGATACACTGCCTTCATTGTGGCTTCCTGGGTGGGGGGCTTTGTCCATTCCATCATGCAGATTTTCCTCTTGCTGTCCCTCCCTTTGTGTGGACCCGATGTTCTTGAGAGCTTCTACTGCAATGTCCCCCAGGTCCTCAAACTCGCCTGTACAGCCACCTTTGCACTTGAGCTCCTGATGGTTTCCAACAATGTCTTAGTGACTACCCTGTGGTTTATCTTCCTACTTGTGTCCTACACAGTCATCCTAATGATACTCAGGTCTCAGGCAGGAGGAAAGCCATCTCCACCTGCACCTCACATATCACCAGGGTGACCCTGCACTTTGTACCCAGTATCTATGTCTATCCCAGGCCTTTTACTGCCCTTTCCACAGATATGGCCATCTCTGTCACCTTCACTGTCATTTCCCCTCTGCTGGACCCCTTGATCTACACTCTGAAGAAGTGGAAAATGAAGTCAGCCATTAGGAGACTGAAAATAAGACTCACGCATTCTGTGATAGAACACTTAATAGGTAACAATTTAGTTTTCCAGTTAAGTTAATAGGTTGCTGATAACTCAAGCTTCTGGTAAGCATGAAGGAACTAGTGTTATAGGATTGAGCTGGTTGATGTATTTTCATTGAAATACCAAAGTAACCATGTGTCAGTCAGGAAACTATAAGGCAGGTGAAGAGACTGCTGAATCCAATTCCTTTTCAAGAGGTAAGTAAATAGAAACCTAGACATAGGTTTGCTTTGCTCAAGATCTCATATCAACTTAATTACAGAGATGTCTTCCGAAACCAAATCAATTTCTCTTCCACCAATTGAATGTAAATTGTTACATTACATGTCTATGCCAGACTGAAATCCTGCTCTAGAAGGATCTCCTGATCAGTGCATCTGAAGTACATATATATGGGTATATATGGCCCATCACAGTATAAGACATTTTTTCTGCTTCAACTCTAAAAGGTCTGGTGACCTTGAGACCCTCAAAGGTAGATAATGGTTGTCTGTCTTGATTCCCATGAGTAATGACGAAACTTTGAAATATTTTCCGTAATGGCCTAAAGAGATTTATCTCATGTGGAAATAGGTGTGCCAGATTCAGATTATTGTGATCAGTTTAGACAAAGGCAGAACCTCAGGGATCCTCCACAAAGAGCAAGCTATTCTCATTATTCAAGAACTGATTTTCCAATTACAGCCTTACCAGGGCCAATCTGAGACTGGCTTCCTCATTGAGGATTTGCACTCTTCCCACTTTGCATTTCCCAGAGAGTGAGAGGAAGGGTTAGAGAAGATAAAACTCTAATGAATCTAGATTTCAGTCAGTGGGTGTTTTGAACTGGAAGTACAGGCTAGTGTTTTTGTCTAGAAAACACAGTAAAAGTAAAGTATTACAGCTGAAAGCTCTAACTTCAGAGTCATACAAACCTGAGTCCAAATCCTATCTCTGTCATCCACGAGCAGTGAGATCTGAAGCAAGTTATTGTATCTTTTCACAGGTCATAGTTCACCTATACAAAGATACTTATAATATCTATCTCATAGAGTTGCTGTGAAGGTTAAAATGAGATGGTATATGTGAAACATACAATGTCTAAAAATAGTAAATGCTTAGGGAAAAACTAATGTCATTTTGATATCATCTGTATTGCTCTGCCTAACACACATGATGTCCTTCATTGACCTGTTTCACTCTCCTCCCATGTGGCCCATACTCACCATTACTTGGAAAACACTAATGAGGTAGAAAATATGGGAATGCACATTGAATTCAAAGCATCTTTCATCTTAAAATTTCTAGCTTTCTGTCATTAAAATATGACAATAACTTTGCTTGTTATTTTTACAGCTTGAAGAACGATCCTTAAGCTGATGAGATAAAGCATAGGAGAGTTTCATATCTAGATAAAATCTTGGCTTTTAGAGTAGAAGTAAAAGATCAGAGGAATATGTCAAATCCCATGGGACAAAAAAGAGCTCAAGGAAAGTTAACCAAAGGATACTGAGTGTTGAGGACAAACTTCACTTGTGTCCCACATTGAATCTGGAATGGCCCCAGAAGCATTCATTAACTAACTGGTTCAATTGATTGCCATTTCCTGTCACCTGGTCAATCCATTCTACTTTTTACAATATTAACCTAGCTCCCCTGACATGAAAATTCTAACAATAATTCATACATGTTAAATCACCATTCACAGGGTCCTGCTACCTTTGCTCAGGTATCTCTGGTCTCAAGTTCCTGAACATTTCTATGTGAAATTGCCTATGAAAAATGCACACCAAAACCCACTTATACCCTATTTCATGCCAATGTGTCATTTCCTTTCCTTCCTAGATCTTGTGGCTCACTCAAATTAGATTTTTATCACTATGTCAGAATTGGATGGCACCAAAGATCTCTAGGGTCTGAATCACTGTGTCTCAGAAGCATAATCCCAATGGCGCAAGAACCCAGGAACCCCGTCACTGAGACTTTCTCAAACCACTTAAACACACAACACAATCTGATTCATTAATTTAGGTGAAGGGGAAAGAATTGTATCTGACTGCACAAGCATATATCATTTATCTGGATGACATAAAATCAAAACCTGCGCTGCATTTTTTTCCAACTAAATCAACTTTTACTATTTTTTAAGCTCTGCTGCTAAGAGCCAGAAATGTCAACTGGCTCTGGGCACACAAGCCTTTCATACTATCCTCTCCAACATTGCTCCCTGAATCAAACATTTCAATGATCAACATCTCTGGGTAACCATGAACCCAATAACATAAAATAATTCTGAAGTAATTAAACTGATGAATATCAAGAGCTGTCACATGCTTCCTCCCTGGATTCTAAGTGTGCTGTGGATCTTAGAGATGTAGATTAAAATAATTGATTAGTGTCAATGTATATATTGCATTAAACAGAAACTGCACATATAAATCTACAACATTCAGTCTCTGTGAGCTGCCCTGACAGCAGCCACAGAACTTTGATTTTTCCATTGCTACCATTTTATTCAAGTTTTATTTCCAAGTTGATTGCCAGCAAACTGATTTTGGTCAAGCGAAAGACTGCACAGTCCATGGTGTGCATGACACCTCCTTCTTGAGTCAAGAGGGATAAATGCACTGTCTAGAGAAAAAGATAATGACTGAATGTACACCGGTGCGTCTGTATTTACTTATGAGACGGAACAGAGAGGAGATAAGTGCAAGAGAGTAGGAGAGCTTGATGCCATTTTAATGACTCCCATGGGAACTCCATTGAATTGGACACTCAGCTTCCACTTTCATACCCAACAATATTCCCTTTGCTAATTTCTTTATTAGGCTTTATGAAGGACTAATAGTGATGGCTGAGGCACTGTAAGTCAAAGCGTAAGAATCAAAATTGATTGATTCCCTGAGGTTGGCTTTTCCCATCTGAAGGAAGAAGATAACAAATCACTAGCCTTGAGGTAGGCTTTTCATTAAACATAGAATTTCCCCAGAATCCAGTTCCTTTAAGGTGCAGTTGGAGCATCATAAGAGGATCAATTTCTCACTAGGAGACTGACGTCAGATAGTGTTGGAGTTTATGAACGTCTGAAACTGAAAAGTGGTTAGAGTTGATTTTTCAGAAATACTGCAATTGCATGAAATGTTCCTATTGAAAACAAAACTCTTAATGAAGCAAACAGAAGAGGTAGTTTTTCAATACTAGGAAGAGGGGAAGTGTGGCTTGCAAAATGTTGGAAGAAGGTCAGTTGACTCCAGGGGATGTACTGCATTCTACTTGGAAGGATGGTGATTTTGGAGGGGTTCTGAAGGCAGTTTAGAGTTTGCTAATATCCCTAGCTCTCAGGAGGGTGATTGCCTTGGAAAAACAGCACTCAAAGACAGAAATTCCTGAATTCAGTAAGTGCAGCCAATCAGCTCTGCTTCTTGGCTGGGAATGGAAGTTTGGGGGCTTTAAGCAAGGTGTTTTAACGGCTAGCCTATCTGTGCCCTTATGTGCTACTGAATATGAATAATGCTCTTAAAACTTTTAGGGATTCAATCAAGAGCAAAGGCTTTCCAATAATAATAAAGAGAAAAAGGAGCAACATTTGCTCAGTGGGAAGCTGGGGTATGGGGATTACACTCAGTTTGCAGGTTGTTTCCAAGATGCTTGATAAGCTTGTTTCCAAAGGATGGTCCCCTTTAGGGTGATTTCTAAGAAATCCTTGTGATCTGTATTTTAACCTTACAATAACACATCAAATAGTATTTCTTTATCCATTTCCCCCCTCTCCCTCTGAGGTGCATGAGTTTCAATGCAATGTGCATAATCATGTACTTTAAAAGTATTCTTCCTACTCTTTGTAAAAAGACAGCATCCATAGGAACAGACCAGATCCAGTATATTCAAGAGGAGTTCATTTGAGATAATGCTACTCAGAACTAATTTCTGCATCTTGCCATTGGAGTGCTACGTAATTAACCCAGGTTCTTGGTGGAGGTGCCTCTAAAGACTGCAAAGTTTGCTTTTCAAACTCTGCCTTTTTCTTTTTTCAATGTCACCTCTGATATCCTCTCATGCTAACACACTTTCGGTTACACTTCTCTTACCATGTGCTGGCTTCTTAAACCCACATACACATAGGAATCATCCCATAAATGTTTGCTTAAAGCAGGAAAAAATAAGCAAAGCAGAGCTCCATTATTATGCCCACATTTCCATAATGTTGAGACCTTGAAAGTTGCGTGGACACCCCTGGAGCCTGATGTCCAGATGAACGTATTTGTTAATGAGGATTATAATTTATTTTCTTTGTGTAAATGTTTATAATATAAATATATTTATTTACAACTCCATAAAAACATTTATTTATGTTTATAAGCAGGTTTGTGATACAATACTTTGATTTTTTTGAACATATGTATTACCTCAAACCCCTAAGGGAAAAGGAAAATATCCCCAAAGGAGAGATCGCATTTGCCACTTACCCCAAGTGTTGAGAAGAGGGAGTTGAACCACAGGGTCAATAGCAAGATGAGCCACTCTCAGACAAGCCCCCACAGATGAACCTGGCATTTGTAACAAAAGAAGCACTCACCTCGGGCTGAACAGATTGGCAACATCAGAATCCTCAGCTTCTTTCAGTTTCCAAAACAGACATAAAATATCATCGTATGAGGTAGGTCTTATTATCATCATATTGTGGGTAACGTATAATACTGCAGGCTAAGAACTGACTCCAAGCCCTGCCCTGTGAACCTCACATGTATTTTTCATTGGTTTGGTACAATTATTGAGTAACTTACCCAAGGTCACACCAACTAGGAAGTGGTAAAATCTAAATTGCTTAAATGCTCCAGATGATGCACATATGTGTATCCAAAATGCAAGGGTGGGACGTGATACTGTTCAGCACACCTCCTGGATGGAGTTTACCAACATTATATGCCCAAATGGGACTATTTTCCTATACATCCCCATGATTTTGTAACTCCTCACTTTTCTTTCTGCTGACTCCACAGCCTGCAACACCTTTATTGGCTTAACTGTAAAATTCCTAAGGAAAAGATCTGTTTGAGTCACATTTCCCTCAAAAAGACCATCTCAATGACATTATGATGGTTTATTTTATGTGTTATCTTGATGGATGACAGGGTGCCAAGATTAAGCATTATTTCTGGGTGTGTCTGTGACAGTGTTTCCAGATGAGATTAGAATTTCAATTGATGAGCTGAGTAAAACACATTAATTGCCTCCCCAACAAATGCAGACATCATCCATTGAGGGCCTAAATAGAACAAAAGGTGGAGGAAGGAGAAATTCACCCCCATTTTCCTGCCTCATTGTTTGAGCTAGGACATCTCATCTCATCTTCTGCCTTCAGACTAGGATTTACACCATTGACTCCCCTGGTTTTCAGGCCATCAAACTAAGATTCAACTACACCACCAGCTTTCCTGAGTCTCCAGCTTGCAGACTGCAGATCATGGGGCTTCTCAACCTCCATAATCACGTGAACCAATTCTTCATGATAATTTTCCTTTATATATCTGTATATATCCTATTAGCTCTGTTTCGCTGGTGAACCCTAATACAGTCATAAAAATGGTATCTAGAGGAAGGAACACAGAAGGAAATAAAGTAGGAAAAGTAAAAGAAACAGGAAAGAGAAAGAAAAGAGGAAGAGAGAGGACAGGTGACACAGGAAGCTGTTAGGCTTGTCACAGTGGTTTCCTGAGTAGGATATTTGAAAACCATTGACTTATCATTCCAATATCCAAAAGAAAGATTCTAGAGTGGGCTGCTGTCATTCATTAAAATATATTTCTACATGCCAGATTAACCGAAGACTCCTTTGGGGATGATTTCTCCACTTTCAAGCCATGGCAATTATAGTGTGGGGAATTCTTACTTCTGGGATTCTAGAGACCTGAAATCTCCTACGTTCATTACTCTGCACATTCATTCTTATCACTCGATTTTGTTGACATAAACATCAAAGAGGGAGAGATTGAGATGAATCCTAACTGATGGCAAGGGAGTCAGAAATGGGGCTCCTATCTTATTCTTCTGTGTGAGCAAAACGGAGATTGCTGGTTGGAGAAACGTGGTCTCTTAAAGATATTTTCTAAGATTTAAAGAGAAAAATGAAAAAAGTAGAGAAATTGAAACCAGAATCTGAGAAAAAATTACTAGTGGACAGCATGGCAACCTGAATAACACAATAATTTGAGAGGACCTAAAGTCTGTAGGTGAGAGAAAGAAAAACATAATTCTCAGGTTGTAACTGGTAAAGACTGTAACTATATAACTATAAAGGTAACCACTATGAAGTGGTGGTCAATTAAATTTCACTTTAAATGAAAGTCATTTTTCACATGAAATTAAAATGTTATGATCACCATGTTAATTATTCTTAATATTCTACTGAAGGATGATGTACATACATACAGAAAAATGCACATAAGTGTACAGCTCAATGAATTTTCCCCCGAGCAGATTATATTTTGTAACAAGCGCTGAGATCAAGAAACAGAACATTATCGGTACCTGAAAAGCCTCCCTCATATTCCCTTTGGTTTTGTAATTTTTTCGTTCTTTATGTGAAAAAAATAAGAGATTTCACACTCTTTTGTGCCTGGACTATTTGACTTGACATTGGGTTTTTGAGATTCATTTGTGTTGTTTCATGTAATATATGTAGCTCATTCCCATTGCTGTGTAGTATTCTATGAATTTAACAAGCTATTTATTTTTTCTACTGTTGGTAGGCAATTGTGCCGTTTTCCATTTTGACTCAATTACAAACAATGCTGCTAGGAATATTCTAGGATATGTCTTTTGGTGGACATATCATATCTACTTATTTCCTGGGGGTGATATAGATTGTTGTTAGGATGGAGATATACACACACACACACATGTATATATACATAAATATGTATTATGTATATATATATAACAACACCAACAACTGAACAAACAATTTATATGTATATATATAGACATCTACCCTAAGATAGATGATTAGATTGATACAGATATACATACCAATATACATATGTAGATAGATATACATATATATGTAGATATAGATATATAGCATCAGTCAATACAATCAAACAGCAACACGGTTATCCCAATTTTACAGACCCACCAGCAGGCTATGAGAGTACCAATTGTTCCACGTCCTCACCATCTCTTGATATTTTTCATTTTTTCAGTTTAGCCATTTTGGTAGGTAGGTTGTAGTTTCCTGCTATAATTTTAATTAACATTTCCCTGATAATTAATGAAATTTAATTGGCATTTGAATATCTTCTTTTGTAAAGTTTGGATCGTGTCTTTTGCCATTTTCTGGTTTGTTCATCTATCTTCTTTTTACTGATTTGTAGGAGTTCTTTATATATTTTGGATGTGAAACATTTCTCAGCTACATGTATTGTAAATATCCTCCCATTTGCAGGTTATCTTTAATTCTCATAATGGTGTCCTCTGTGAACAAAAATTTCTCATGTCAAATTTATGCTTATTTTTTTATTGTTTTAAGTGTCATATTTTAGAGTAAAAGGAGAATTGAACAGGTTCAAAGACCTGTCAGCCGCGTTTCAGGGGCCACAGTGATAGAACCTACCTGTTTAGGTGACTGAGTGAAAAACCTGAGTATCTTCTATCTAAGGGTAGCATACAAAATTGTAGACATAGGGCATGCATAAAAAAAATCCTCCCCACTAAAACACCAAACTCAAGTAACAGAACAGACTACAGTAGATTTAATATCCCATTCTTTAACTGCACTGTACTTTCTTCCAGAGATATGCTTCAAAAAGAATTTGTGACCCAGTGGTTCAGGGAAATTATACTAGAGTGAAAGAATCAATTTTCCTGGGAATTACCAAGTTTCAAGAGCTGAGCTGGGTCTTATTTGTCTTCTTGGTTTTGGTGTACATGACAACTCTTATGGGAAACCTCCTCATCATGGTTACAGTTACCTGCAAAGCTCACCTTCACACTCCCATGTACTTCCAGCTCCACAGTCTATTTGTTCTTGACATCTGCTTTTCCTCCATCACAGCTCCTAAGGTCCTAGCTGATCCTCTATCAGAAACAAAAACCATCTCCTTCAATGCCTGTGTCACTCAAATGTTCTTCCACCATCTGGCAGGTGCAGATGTTTTGTCTCTCTCAAATGGCATTTGATTGCTATGTAGCCATCTCAAAACCCCTCCATTATATGACCATAGGGAGTAAGCGATGATGCGCTAGCCTGGTTTCAGCCTGCTGGTTGGGGGCCTTTGTCCGTCCTATCATGAAGATTTCTCTGTTGCTGCCCCTTCCCTTCTATGCAACCAATGTTCCTCACACTTTCTACCGTGATGTCCCCCAGGTTCTCAAACTCACTTGCACTGACACTGTCACTCTGGGGCTCCTGATAATTTCCAATAAGGGATTAATCAGTTGGTTTTTACTCTTCTTTCTCCTCATATCCTACACAGTCATCTTGAAGATATTGAGATCTCATACTGGAGAGAGCAAGAGGAAATTCAACTCCACCCGCACCACACACATCACTGTGGTGACGGTGCACTTTGTGCCTTGTGTCTATGTTTATACCTGGCCCTTCACTGCCCTTACCACAGATACTGCCATTTTGATCACCTGCACTGTCATCTCTCTTTTGCACAATCCTATGATCTACACCCTGATGAATCAGGAAATGAAGTCGGGCATGAGGGAACTAAAGAAATGACTAGGACATTCAGAAAGGATCTAAATTCTATAAGGATGACATAGCACTAAAATTTAAAGATAGATATCAAATTTCACTTTCTTAAAATGGCAAGAGATCACCTTAATGCTAAAAGCACAGGGGCATCTATGGATACCATGGAGTCATAAAAGAGGCGGGTCCTATATTATGTGCTGGGACTTATAGGTGATACTGCCTTAAAGTGAGGCCTAATCATGACTTTGGGTACCCACTCTCACTTATTCATGCCTCAAATATTGACAAAACACATATTACGTGCCTCACAATGGTAGGACTAAGACTGCTGCAGGAAGATTAAAGATAGTCACTGTCCCACAGTCATATTCCAAGATGCTTTAAGAGGATATGGTCAAAGTGCTGTGGAAATATTGTAGGCACTTTACTTGAGAACTTCAGAAGAAATTTGACCATAAGTAGATGTTTTCAAGGGGAAAAAGGCAAAGAGGGGCAATCCAAGGAAAGAAATCAATATGTGCAGAGGGAGAGAATAGTATAAAAGTGTGCCACATTATGCAACAGTCAGCTCATTATAGCAAGGAACTAGTACATTCAAGGAGTTAATACCAGTATTTGATATTTAAAAAGAAATTTCAAGATGAAGAACTCCATCTATGGTCACCTGAGCAATGCAAATCCATGACTTCTACAGGGGAGAGAGGATCCCCATACTCACTCCAAGGCTATAGTTTCCTCCTGGGCAGAAGGAGGCAATGATGTAAGAGGGAGTATTCAGAAAGAAATAACACTGATGGGTACAGGCTGTGGAAAACTCACACGGATTAATGAAAGGCTTAAGGGAAGACAAATACTAAGCATTTGGGAAGCAGCTGACCATTACATAGCAGGATTATCCCAGTCGCAGACTGGACAGGCCTAAATTTCCGCTTTGTTTCTGTTTTTTGGTTTTTTGGAGGTTATTTCCCAGATTTGTTGAGATATAGTGGACATGTAACATTCTGTAAGTTGAAGTTGTACAACATGCTGATTTGATAAATTTGTATAACACAATATGATTACCACCATACCATTAGCTACCACCTCCATCACATGGCATCACATAATTAACATTTCCTTTTTGTGGTCCTCATTGTTTCTGCACTTAGAGATCTCATAACTTTATGCTTCCCACTCAATCCACTAGAAGGTAAAGAAAAGATATAAAAAGCACAAGGATTTAATCAGTGGATCTGAGAATTTGCTAGTCTCTATGAAATGAAAGGAATGAAAATGGTGCTAGGAGAAGGTTTATCTAACAATCCAGCTGATATTTCACTGAGATCTATTGTTGGCTTTACTGTACAATGACTCCCACTATGATAAAGCTCAAGCCATAGAAACTGGAACTCATTTATTCATCTGAGTAAATAAACGCTGTGACAAAAAAAAGTTCAAAATGGAAGTAGTTAAAAACAGTAAAAGTTTGTTTCCTGCTCATGTCAAAGGCCAGAACTGGTCTTCAGAAAGAGATGTTCCACGCACTCATTTAGAGAGACAGGCTTCCGATGCTTCTATCTTGGGCTCCACCTCTTTCTAGATTCTCAGAATCTTCTCCATTCATCCAGAAAATGGAGGAAAGGAGAGAGGATTAAGAATTATGGTGAGAAAGGAGAGATGGTTATGGGCCAGTCCTGAAAGTAATGTGCATCCCTTTTGACCACATTCCATTGCCCTGCTCTTAGTCATATGGCCTCAGTTAATTACGAGGGAGTGTGGAAAATTTAATCCTGCTCTGTCACCAGAAAAAGGAAGAGAACATGGAAGACGATGAACTCCAACAATCTCTTCAACATACGTAGTTCATTACTAAGAAATTACAATTGGATTAGATGACAAGGACTAAGACTTTGTCTCTAAAATGATTCTCTCAATACGTAGAAACATTTGCTGGAAGTACTACTGCACCCTTGGAATTCACAGAGAACCAAACTGAAATGAGGGAGATATGGGGAAAGGAAATTTAAATAAGAGGAAGAAAAAGGTGATCAAGGTAAGCCTGGGAACTAGAATGACAGTAGGCTAGAAGGTCAGGTCCCAAAACATAGTACACTGGAGGAGAGTGTCCAAAGAAGACTAGTCAAGAAGACAACCCTCACTTATCCTCATACTTTCTATAAGCTAGTTGTAAACAAACATTTAATAGTGCAGAAGCTCCTGTGGAGATGCGTGCCATCTTCTTTGTTGATTACTCCTTCATGTGTTCTATTTTATGCCTATCACACTTATGACTTCGAACTATATATAAAGCCATAACAATCAAAACAGTAGAGTACTGAAATAAAAACAGACATATAAACCAATGGAACAAATCAAGACCCCAGAAAGAAACCCATGCAAATACAGTCAATTACTTATCAACAAAGAAGCCAAGAATACACAATGGGGAAAGGATACTGTCTTCAACAAATGGTACAGGTAAAACTGGATAACCACATGCTTAATAAAGAAATCAAGCTCCTATTTTACACTATTCACAAAAACTAACTAGGAATAGAGTAAAGATTTAAACATAAGACGTGAAATGATAAAACTCCCAGAAGAAAAAATAGTGTAAAGTTTCCTTGATATTGATCTTGGCGATAATTTTTGATATGACACAAAAAGCACAAGCAATAAAAGCAAAAATTAATAAATGGGACTACAACAAACTAAAAAGCTGCTGTACAGCACAAAAATAATCAACAAACGAAAAGACAACCTACAGAATGAGAGAAAATATTTGCAAATCATAAATCAGATAAGAGGTTAATATCAGAAATATGTGAAGAACTCAAACAACTCAATAGCAAAAACACAAACAATTCAATATAAAAATGGGCAGAGGACCAGAATAGATATTTTTCCAAACAAGACATATAAATGCCCAAAAGTTATGTGAAAAGGTGCGCAACATCACTAACCAGCAGAGAAATGCAAGTCAAAACTACTGTAAGATATCTCTTAATATCTATAAGAAGGTCTATCATCAGAAAGACAAGAAATAACAAGTGTTGGCGAAGATGTGGAGAAAAGGAAACTCTTGTGCACTGTTGATGGGAAAGTGAATTTGCACAGCCACTATGTAAAATAGTATAGAGGTTTCTCAAAAAATTAAAAGTAGAACTATCATATGAGCCAGCAATCTCATCTCTGGCTGTTTATCCCAAAGGAAATGAAACCAGGATCCTAAAGAGGTATCAGTACTCCCATGTTCATTGCAACATTAGTCATAATATCCAAGATATGGAAACAGTCTAAGTGTCCATCAATGGATGAATGGATAAAGACATGGTATATATATATAATGGAATATTATCAGTTATAAAAAAGAAGGAAATCCTGCCATTTGTGACAACTAGATGGACATCGAGGGCATTATGCTAAGTAAAGTAAGTCAGACAGAGAAAGACAGATACTGTATTATCTCATATATCTGTGTAAACTAAAACTCTAAGCTCACAGAAACAGAGAGTCGTATGGGGGTGCTGGGGGTTTGGTGAAATGAGATGTTGGTGAAAGGGTAAAACTCTCAGTTATAAGGTGAATAAGTTTTGGAGATCTAATGTACAGATGGTGATTATAGTTAACAATACTATAATGATACCTGAAAGTGGCTAAGAGAGTATATCTTAAATGATCTCATCACATACAAAAAAGTGGTACTTTTGTGAGGTGAGGAAGCTGTAAATTAACACTATGATGATAACCATTTCGCAACATATAAATGTATCAAATCGACCATTGTATACCTTAAACATAAGCAATGATACATGTCAATAATATCCCAGAAAGCAGGGAAAAAAGAAAAGAATTACCCATCCCAAACACACAACCTGTATCATGAAGTTTTTAATCTGTATAGACTAGTTCAATGTACTAAAAAAAATGGAAAAGCAGGTAAATCCAAACCCATAAGCATTCCGGAAACAGTGAAAGTGCGTTCTACATAAGAAAAAACCATTCAATAATTTGAGTTAAGCGTGAGTAACTATTGTAATTTTGTAGACAGCTTTACTAACATAACTTATCTAGCAGTAATCCAAATTGAGAGATTCCATATGAATACAGTATTGGAAAACAGGAAAAAATTGCATTCCTCAAAGATCATCTAAGTCATGTTTCTCTACATGTGGAGACATATAGCAACATCATGAGACTATAACAAGTCTGCGTATAATTAAATACTGGACTAGGAGCAAAGGCTTTAAGGTCCAGTTCTCTTCTAGTTTTTTGAGAATCGAATTGAAACATTTATATATAGTGTCCTCTTAGCTTTACAAGCGATGAAAATTGGACCCTTGTAGTCTCTTGGGCACAGAATTTGGCAGGTTTTAAAATAGTTCTGATTGAGCTATGGATAAACAGATAGATTTCCTCTACTGCCTCTAAATAATTTGGACAGAAACCAAAATGTATCTGTCTATGTGTGTGTGTGTGTGTGTGTGTGTGTTTACACATGTGCATGTCTCAGGAGCTTCTTAATAACTCCCACTGAAATCTCATCACTAAGAGCAGAATCAGACACTGACTTCCCCTTCCTTGTCCAATATTATTCCCTTTGTAGTTCTTATATTAAGCCTCAAACTGAGAGATTTGTATGTAAGACAGGGACACAGTGGAAATTCTTGAAGATGTGATTCTTTGAATCTGCCCTTTCTTTCCTGAAAGGGGAGATAGACACTAAGATATTTAGTCTTCCAAAGGCTCTGCCTTCCAAAACAACATTTTCAAGAATTAAAGTCACCAGTGTTCTGTTCTGTACTGTACCAATAACTCACAATTTGCAGTTGGAGTTTCAGGATCAAAGATATTAGGTAAAGACGTTAAGCTTTTAGCTAAGGTAAAGGTTATGGATAGTGAAATTGAGATGTAATTATCAATTATGTATAAATACTTTGATATTTTCCAGGTATATTAAATGCTTCAGAGTCAAGATAATCTTCTCAGTGACAGAAACAACAAAGGTGGGTATTAACTATTGGAAAGAGAGATGCCGTGTTAAGAGGGATTTAGAAATGTGGTCCATTCTGTGTGAGAGAAGGCATGATACATTTGTTATATCCTTTGAGCCACTTATTGGTGAGGCCACCTCAGACCAAAGTCAATGTAAATTGGGTTTCAAGAGCCCCTTTCTGCCAAATTCTTATCTTCAGACAGACTCTGTCAAACATTCCTGTTATACAAAATTAGACATTATACATATAAGATTGAAGCAGGAAAAAAACACTGTTTCTTCCATCCTATTTCCATCTCTTCCTTCCTTTAAACCAAATATAGATTCATCATATATTCTGTAACAAAATCAAGTATAACAATAATACTTACTAAAATACGGTGGGGAAAATTAAGTAAATCAACTTTTCATAAGTCTTAACACATAGTAAATACTTAAAAAATAGTAGCTTTTGTTACTGCTGGAAACCATAATATCTCCTATCCCCCCCAAATCTACTTCTATTCTTGTGACACATTTCACATTTTATCTTGCATTATGTTCATCAGTTTATAAAAATCATCCACTTTTGTTAGGCTACAAACACTTAGACAACGTGGTCTGATTTATCCATATACATTTGAAATTACAAGAAGTGTTCACTTTCTAAGAACAAGGTGGAGAAAATAATAATTACAAAATTTCCTAAGAATTATCAATAAGAGTTTGTTAAAAATAGACGTTATAGGAGCCAGCCTTGTTGCACAGTGGTTAAGTTGGCTCACTCCACTTGAAAACAGATGTTAGCTCAGGCCAATCTTCCTCACACACAAAAAAAGGCATTATTCTAATGATACCGTTATCTCTCCTTACTGTGGGACACCTCCACTCTCTTGATCCACAAACAGAAAGAGGCAGAGGAGAGTGTGGTTGATACAATATGAACCATCTCTCAAAAGTTGGTCACTATCTTTATTCTTTCCCCACACTCAAGCAAGGATCACATCAGTTATCCAAGATGAATAAGCTCTAGAGAATTGCTCTACAATATTGTAACTATACTGTATTGTGCAATTAAAAATTTGAGAGGGTAAGTCTCAAGTTTAAGTTTTTTTCTCACAATAAAATAAAGATATTTTTTGTGATTAGAATTTACATATTGTTTCAATCTGTTTCCCAATAATACATTTTAAATATGTTTAAATAATTATTAAGCAAACAATCTGATTAGTACAAGGAAATCACAATGACAAGGTACCTACATGGAATAATCAGCAGTTTTAAGAAATTCAATGTAAAATGGCCAACAGCAAGGAAACTGACTGATGCCACACAACATTGCAATAAGAAACTGAATAACATCCTTTTATTCAGAAAAACAAGAGCCTCTTGGAGTCACCAGAATATTTGCTAATATGAATTTTAAACTTGTAAACAATACGTCTACAATGACTGGAGACAGTTCTAACTTATCTTTGTATATAATGCTTCAAATGGTTCAGGAAATTCAATAAATTTGTGTGGAATAAAAAATATTTATAAAATTTTAAAACAAATAAATTAATTAAATAAAATATGCATTGCAAATGTCTCTGCTGAATATAAATGCTTATTCTTTTCAAAATAGTTTTATAGGAACAGAATTATTGAACAGCCTTGCATGTGATAATTTGATTTGATCACCAAACTGATTGCAATCTTAAAAATTTGGACAACTCAACAAATTACAAAGACCACAGTCACATGAAGAAGATTCTGAATTTCATTCTTAGTGCTTAGGAAGAAAATAAAATAGCCAACACTTTTCAAATGAAGCAGCTTGAAACAAAAGAGAGAGAAAGAAGATGACTCAATGGAGCTGAAAAACGGCACCAGGGTCAAAGAATTTATTGTCCTTGGCCTAACCCAGAATCAAGAACTGAACTGGGTCTTATTTCTTTTCCTGCTTTGGGTGTATGTGACAACTCTGCTGGGAAACCTCCTCATCATGGTCACGGTGACCTGTGAATCTCGCCTTCACACCCCCATGTATTTTTTGCTCCGGAATTTGTCTGTTGCCGACATCTGCTTTTCCTCCATCACAGCTCCCAAGGTTCTGGTGGACCTTCTGTCAGAGAGAAAGACCATCTCCTTCAATGGCTGCTTCACTCAGATGTTTTTCTTCCACCTTGTTGGAGGGGTGGATGTATGTTCTTTGTCAGTGATGGCCTTAGATCGGTATGTGGCCATCTCCAAGCCCCTGCACTACGTGACCATCATGAGTAGAGGGCGATGCACTGCCCTCATTGTAGCCTGCTGGCTGGGGGGCTTTGTCCACTCCATCGTACAGATTTCCCTGTTGCTGCCCCTTCCCTTCTGTGGACCCAATGTTCTTGACACTTTCTACTGTGATGTCCCCCAGGTCCTCAAACTCGCCTGTACTGACGTTTTCATGCTTGAGCTGCTGATGATTTCCAACAGTGGACTGCTCACCACATTGTGGTTTATCTTCCTGCTTGTGTCCTACACAGTCATCCTAATGATGCTGAGGTCTCAGGCAGGGGAGGGCAGGAGGAAGGCCATCTCCACCTGCACCTCACACATCACTGTGGTGACCCTGCACTTTGTGCCCTGCATCTATGTCTATGCCCGGCCCTTCACTGCCCTCCCCACGGATAAGCCCATCTCTGTCACCTTCACTGTCATCTCCCCTCTGCTGAACCCCTTAATCTACACTCTGAGGAACCAGGAGATGAAGTCAGCCATGAGGAGACTGAAGAGAAGATTTGTGCCTTCAGACAAGGTATAGACTGGTCATTCACTCCTTGTCACTGCCTTTGAAAATGTTTGTACATCCAATAACCTGGATTGTCTAAAGGATTTCTAAATAATCTTGATATTTCTACTAAGATACACATGACTTTCGAAGATTCTGATCAGTATGCAATAATAATGTGAAAAGAGAGTTTTCATGTTACAAAATAAAGTAGAGAAATCAAATTGTTAGCTGGAGATTTGCATATTGCTTACGCAATGCAGACTTGGAAGAAATAAAGAAAACAGAATCGATATATACTCAAACAATCACATTGAAATTGTTCTGGGTTTTATTTCCCTATTCTATTGCAGTATAATTGAGAAACACAAATGTTGTTTATTTCAGATGTACAACTTGATGTTTTGATATACATATAGATTGTGAAATGATCATTGGGAGAAAATGGGTTTAGGTGGAGTCCTTCACTGTTGTTTCCTGCAACTGCATGGGATCTACAACTGTCTAAATAAAATTATCAATAAGAAAAAGCAAAAATATATGTACTCAGACATTCCCATTATATACACGTTACCAGGAAGTGTGCTGAGATACATAGGAGAAACACAATGCGTCTTGGGCATGGATTCTATAAGGAATTTCTTGATGTTATCACATTTTAATGAAGTAAACACATTCAGATTACATTCCTCCTCTGACTCTCTTATATGAATAAATTACTATTACCTGAATATTTTTCCATCTAAAGCCTACACTCCAGTGGCTGAGTGCAGGTTCCTTGAAGCCAGCACAGCTTGAGTTAGAATATGGACCTCAATAACCATGAGTTCTGTCACCTCATGTAAGGCCCTTACTCTGGCCGTCCTCTGAACCCCACACCCACTGTACATACTTCCACCACATCCCTTCAGTGACTTGGGCTCAGCTTGAGCACATAACTCAGGACCTTGTTTCCAATTCCCTGTCCTCCTTCTTTCCATCCGCCCCAAGTAGGACAATGCTTTCTTTATTGTATCCCCAGCACCTGGCACAGAAAGTAGAACATAGAAAACACTCATAAAGATGGTTGAATTACAAAACTCAGTGAAGGAACATCACCTCTCACTCGTTTCTGTTCCTCAAGTCATTGGAGAATAGGGTTAACAAAACAATTGATTCATTGTTATTCTGTTAACATTGCTCCCTAAAAATGACAGAAACTTATGAAGCTGCTTCAGGCTATGCATATCCATTCAAAACGGTTGGCATGAGTGAAAAACATTATTCAATATATGAGCTTGGCTTTCTGCTATTTACAGGTGCTGTGAGGTTTTCTTTTTTGCCCCTCATTTCTGAAGGTATATCCTAGATCTTAAAATTTTTGAAACCAGAAAAATGTTCATGTTGCAGTACAAATCTCAGCACAAAAATCAGACATGCAAAGGTCCTCAGGTTGGGATGTGCCAGGTGTTTGTAAGAAGATTAGAGGAAGCTAGGAGGGGACAGGTAATAATTGAAGTCAGAGAAATAATGAGGCCATGGGACTAGACCCTTAGGACCTTTTAAACCACTGTGAGGATTTTGACTTTCACATTAAACAAGAAGGGATGCATTTGAAGGGCTTTGAAGAGCAGAATAGTGATGGATGTTTTAACAGAATTGCACAGGTTACTGTTATGAATGGAATGAAGAGGGGTGAGAACAAAAACAGGGAGACCAAATAAAAGGTCACTGCAACATTCCCATGAAAGAAAAAATGAAGACATAACTTAGGGTAGTAATGATGGAGGTGGTGAGAATTTTAAAAAGTCTGAAAGTTGAGCAACTGGGAGTTACTGATGAATCCATTGTGGATTTCCTGGTTACAAATGTGTCCTGTGAGAACTCCATCACCCAGTTTCTTCATCCGCCCATTGAGAGCTCCTTTACTCTCGTCTACATAACCCTTCCAGGTCCAATGGCTCCATCCAATACTTGTGTGTCACACTTCAGGATTCACTCCCCATGGGTGAAACTACCTAAGGAAGTTGTTCAGAATCCCTAAGAATAGACATTTATGTCCCAATAAGAAATCTACTAAGAGAAAACATCAGAGGTCGGGTAGAATTCTGGCTAAATTGACCTAACAGGATTCTTGCTGAAGGCAGGCCAGGGTGATAAGATATCACTTAGGGGATGGTGGATGGTGAGGAACCTGATTAGATACTGAGGGTGATCAACATGGAGGGTGGGGTATTTTAGCTAAACTGAATTAGCAGGATTCTTGCTAAAATTGGACAATGCAGAGACAAGCATGGAGGTCCCAAAGTTGAGGCTTAGGTGAAAAGTTCAGGGGAGCCTGAGTAGTTTGGTCAAGGAGAGAATCTTTGTCACTGCTAGAAACTTTTAGACCCTACACAAAAAGTATGTTCCTAAGAACATGTGTCTGAGTCACAGTCTTGAATACCATCACTGAAACCACCTCACCATCAGCAGAACTTTTCCACAGGGACGTCCAACTATATTCCCTCTGATAATTCTCACACTTGTTCTGGGATTAAGAAACTGGTACATACGATGGAACACTGTGAATCAGTGTGGAAAAGGCAAGGAAATATTATTCCCTGAGTCTGCCCTTTTCCACATAAAGATAGATGGGAAGCCACTGAAATCACTGGCCTTCAGAGGGGTATTTAACAGAATTTTCTGAAGCTGAATGATTTCCAAGGTACATGTGAACATTACTTAAGATATTAGAGAAGGAGGTAGGAGATTTTAGGAAAGAAACATAACTCTGCGTGAGTGTGAATGGCTGTGGTGCCTAGGTGTCTATGCATAAGCATGAGAACAAAAGAGTGAGAAAAACTGAATCTAGATGGAATCGTTAATATTTATAAATATGTTTTGACTAAAAACAATGAAATATATACACAGCATGCTACATTCCATGGTAAACATTTACAGACAGACAGCACAGCTAAGAAATATGCACAAAGAGGATATTGTGAAATGACAGCCATAGAAATGAGTCCAGTTTGGAAGCAGGGAAAAGGAAGCTCTTTTCTCCTGGGATCCCTTGAATTGAACAAACAAGAGATTTTTCTCAGGCTTATTTACTGTAGATAGATCTCCTCAAACTGATATGTACAGAGGTTTTTCTTATGCTAAATTTAAAACTGGAGAGAAAATAAAATATTTCAAAAAAGTTGAAAGAATAGGACAATGAACACCTACATACCCTTCCTTACATTTATAAAAAAATAAAAATTTTATAGCAATGATTTTCTTTTTTATGACTTTCCGTACACACGTTTGCCTTCTTTCCAGCCAAACTTCCAATTCAGAAGCAATTTTTGTATCTTCAAGCGGTCCCCTAAAGCCAAATCTCCCTTCTCTCCACCCCCATGTGTCCCAAACATAAGTGTCACCTCCTCCCTGCAGGTTCCTCTGAGCCTCTTGGTGAGAAGTTGTCCTTTTCTCACCCACAGATCATCTGTCTTTAGATGATCCCCATCACTCCCATAATACTATTGGATTTCAGTTATTTTCTACTGGTGTTGGATTATATTCATTTCTCTCAAATAACCTAGAAATCTGCCAATTTTCTATCAATATTTGTTAAATAATAAGATGGATTACAAATAGCAGAAAAATGGAGCAGAAGGTAGAGGATGTTGTCTGAATTACGAAAGGCAGTTTGTGGCTACTTTTCTGAAAATAAGCCTGACTTGTGGTCTGAGAGACTATACCTTCTACACTTCTGTGTAGACCATAGTCTATTATTTACAGGGAGTCCCTATGGAAGCCTATCATAACTAGGTAGGACCTCCTCATTACCTCTAGTAACTGTACTGAGTTGATCTTTTCTGCAATTATTTCCTCTCCTTAACTAGTCAGAATTGGTAGCTCAGCTACCACTTAGTTCAAAACACTCAATTTCCTGATGAACATCCATGTTAAGGTTACCCAACACAGTATTAATCATAACAGATAACCAACCATGTATGCTGAGACTCTGCATATGTTAATTCACCTAATCCTCATAACTTCCCTGTGACGTGGGTATTATTATAATCCCCATTCCAAAGTTGAAGTGGAGACTCCATGAGGTCTCTCACTTACCCAAGTCACACAGGGACAGAGCCAAGACTTGAGCCCAGATGGCTGTGACTGCAGAGACCTGCACCAGACTTCTCTGGGCTGCTAAGATGTTGTCAGAAAAGAAATCAAACCAAGCAAGTGCTCTCCTTACTACCAAACTCTGTCACCACCCTCTGGGCCACTCTCATTGACAGTAAAGAAAAATACCCTCTATTTTCCCCAAAAAAGTATGTTCCGATGATGTTGTTTTAGAATACATCTTCTGGGAAATGTACAGCTCCTCTAAAAGATTGTCAGTACATTTAAAGGAGCTGTGTGCCTGTGACAGTTACTAACCTGGAGTTTTACTTTAAGGTAACACACACATAAGCACACTTATTATTGATTAGGCAATGCTCTAAGTATTGATGCTTTTGCATAGATTAATTCATTTAATCCTCATGAAAATCACACACGGAAGATGCTACTGTTTCCAAATACTGAGGCCAAAGGGGTAAAGTAACTTCTCCTGTAGCGTAACCAGTAAGTACCCAGCTGGGATTGCAACAGGCTGTGTGATGGCAGAGGCCCCAGGTATCTGCCTGCATTCTCTGATAACTCTTGGTAGCTTTTGTAGTTTTCCATATTAATAGACTTTGGACAAAATTGCATACAGAGGAAGACAACTTGAATGGAAAGTGAGCTGGGTAAAAAGAAATATCTTCATCTGAACTGGAAAACACACCCAAAAAAGTGAGAGAAGTCACTTTCACCTTTCTTTTGTTTCTGATTATGATAAGAAAAAGGAGATAAACTGCAAGGAAAGAAATTAAGTCCATTTGAAGGATTCACCAAAAAAAAGAAAGAAATTCAGAAGCAAAATGATTATATTGTAAGCACACGCTTAACATTTTATGAAACTGACAAACTGTTTTCAAAAATGCTTGCATCATTGTACATTCCCACCAGAGTTACAATTCCTCTACATTTTTGTCAGCTCTTGACATATCCATCTTCTTTATTTTAGCCATTTTAATAGATGTGCTGTTATCTCACTATGGCTTTCATTTGTATTTCCCCAGTGATAAATGATGTTGAGATTCTTCTTACGTGCTTATCTGCTATCCCTATATCTTCTTGTTGAAGTGTCTGCTCAAACCATTTGCCCATTTTTTTCAATTGTGTTGTTTGTTTTCTTATTGAATTTTAAGACTTACAGCCGTTGTACTGCTAGTTACTTACCCAAGAGAAATGGGAACATATGTCCACACAAAGACCTTTACACAAATATTCATAGCAGCTTTACATGTAATAGTAAAAACCTAGAAACAACCCAAATGTTCATCAACAAGTGAACTGATAAACAAAATGTGGCCTATCCATACAATAATAAGGAACGAACTATTGGTACACACAAAAACATGGATGTATTTTGGAAGTGAAAGAAGTCAGACAAATAGAGAGTACATATTGTAGAATTCCATTTATATAAAATTCTAGAAGCTGCACACTAATGGATAGTGACAGAATGCAAATCAGTGGTTTCCTGAAGAAGGAGGAGCAGAGAGAACATATTACAAAGGGTCACAAGGACACTTTTGCCATGATAGGTATATTAACTATCTTAAACAAAGTGATGATTTCATGCATATATGCTTATATCAAAATTTATCAAAGTGTACACTTCAAAGACATGAGTCTACTGTATGTCAATGATAGTGCAATAAAAAAATAACTTTTAAGAAATAAATTTGACCAATGAACAGAAGAAAAGCTCTGAGTCCCCAGTTTTCCTTAATAGTTGAGGAGTTATTTAACATCCAAGGGTTTTGGTACCTAAAGTAGTTTAAAGACAGAAACAAAGAAATTCCCTTAAGCAAGAATAGAGCAATAGAGAAGAATTTTATAGCTTTAAAGTTTTCTGATTTTTCACAGCATCAAATTTGTGATTCAAAAAAGGGAGGAGTGCTTCTGTGAAATTCAGTCTGAAGACAACCAATCTACAGATAGGAGTTCTTAAACTATTTAAATGGAGCACCCAGTCTGGGAAAAAACCCACACTCATGTGGAACCTCAAAGGACCCCAGTTGTACCAAATAGGCATTGTCTTATCCACACACCAAACTACATCCATTTTTGTATCCCTCGTGCCACGATCGTCCCTTTCTGAATGTTAAACATTCACCTCTTTATCTTGGATCCTTATAACTTATATTCTGAGAACATTATTTTTATGCATTTTCTAAAATACTTATATTTAACAGAAGAAAAAAATAGTTAAATGCATGTTTGTGTAATAAGATGTCATTTTGGACATGTTAACAATAACCTTGGAAAGGCTCTTCATGTGGTGATAACACCTCACTAGTTTTCAGACCTAATACCTAACTCTGTAAACCTGAATCTATTAAGCGGGAGTAAACCCTTTCTGAAATAACATTTCAATTTTTTCCAAGCTACACGAGGAAAAAGAAACATGATTCAATGGAGTTGGACAATGACCCCAGGGTAAAAGAATTTATATTTCTAGGACTTATTCCCAAGACCGGAGCTTGGTCTTATTTCTTTTTTTGTATTTTGTGTATATGACAACTCTGCTGGGAAACCTCCTCATCATGGTCACTGTGACCTGTCAGTGTCGCCTCCACACCTCCATGTACATCCTGCTCTGCACTCCAGCCAGCCTTGACATCTGCTTCTGCTCCATCACTGCTCCAAAGGTCCTAGAAGACCTTCTGTCTAAGATAAGGACCATATCCTATACAAGCTGCATGACACAGATGTTTTTCTTCCACCTCCTTGGTGCAGCAGATATTTTCTCTCTCTGTGATGGCTTTTGATCAGTACACAGCGTCTCCAACCCCTGCATTATGTGACCATTATGACTACGGGGCGATGCACCGCTATCATTGTGACTTCTTTGTGGGGGTGGGGCGGTTTGGTCCCTCCATCACGCAGATTTCCTTTTTGCTGATGCACCATTTAGGTGCTCCTATGTTCGGTGCATAGATAATTATAAGTGTTATACGCTCTTGTTGGATTGTTCCCTTTATCGTTATTTAGTGCCCTTCCTTGTCTCTTGTTAAAGTTTTGCTTTAAAGTCTATTTTGTCTGATGTAAGTTTGTTCCCTCAGCTTTCTTTTCTTTGCCATTTGCATGGAGTATCGTTTTCCATCCTTTTACTTTCAGTCTGTGAGCATCTTTAGGTATAAAGTGTGTCTCTTGTATACAGCATACATATGGGTTTTGTTTTTTAATCTAATCACCCTATGCCTCTTGATTGGAGCATTCAGTTCTTTGACATTTAAAGAAGCTATTGATAAGTATGTACTTATTGCTATTTTGTTACCTTTTTTCTGGGTGTTTAGCAGTTCTTTCTTGTGGTTTTATGGCTTTCTTTAGTAATACGTTTGACTTCCTTTCTCTGAAACTTTTGTGTATTTATTATAGGTTTCTGGGTTGTCATTACCGGGAGGTTCATATATAATAATAACCTACGTGTATAGCAATCTACATTAAGTTGATGGTCTCTTTCGTTTGACCTCTTTCTAAAAGTTCTACTCTTTTACTCCCCTCCCTCCACAATTTCTGGCTTTGATATCATATCTAACCTCTTTTTCTCTGTGTGTACATCCATTACCCTTTTATCTTGGAAATAGGTAATTTTAGTTATTTTGTCTTTTCACCTTCATATTTCTTCATAGGTGATTGATCTGCTACCTTCACTTTATTATTGCCTTTATTACTGATTTTATTGCCTTTTTAAAATCATTTTCTTATTCCTATTTGTAGTCTTCTCTTTCCCACTTAAACCCCTGTAGCATTTCTTGTAAAACTGGTTTCCTGATTATAAACTCCTTTAATTTTTGCTCGTCTGGGAAACTCTTTATCTCTCCTTCCATTCTGAATGATAACTTTGCCAGTTAGGGTATTCTTGGCTGTAGGTATTTTTGCTTTCAACACTTTAAATATATCATGCCACTCGCTTCTAGCCTGTAAGGTTACTGCTGAGAAGTTAGCTGATAGCCTTATGGAGTTTCCTTTGTATGTTGCTTGTTGTCTTTCTCTTGTAGCTTTTAGGAATCTCTCTTTATCTTTACTTTTTGATATTTTAATTATAATGTGTCTTAGTGTGGGCCTCTTTGGGTTTATCTTGTTTGGTGCTCTTGGTGCTTCCTGTACCTGGATGCCTGTTTCCTTCCTTAGGTTAGGAAAGTTTTCAGCTATTGTTTCTTCAAATAGATTCTCTGCCCCATTGTCTTACACTTCTCCTTCTGGGACACCTATAAAACAAATGTTAATGCACTTGGTGTTGTCCCAGAGGTCTCTTAGACTGTTTCATTCTTTTTGATTCTTTTTTCTTTGATCTGTTCAGCTTTAGTGAATTCCTCCAGTCTTTCATTCAGTTCACTGATCCATGCTTCTGTATCCTCTACTCTGCCATTGAGTCCCTCTAGTGAATTTTTCATTTTCAGTATTGTGTTCTTCATTTCTGATTGGTTCTTTTCTTGTATTTTCCAATTCTTTGTTGACGCTCTCACTGAGTTCATCCATTCTTCTCCCAAGATCAATGAGCATCCTTATGACTGTTAGTTTGTACATTTTGTCAGATAGATCATTTATTTCTGTTTCATTTGGTTTCTTTCTGGTGTTTTGTCCTGTTCCCTGACATGGAACATATTCCTTTACCTCCGCATTTTACCTGTTTCTCTGTGCTTATATCTATGTATTAGGTGAGTCAGCTACATCTCCTGATCTTGGAGAGGTGGTCTTATGTAAGAGATGCCTTTTGAGGCCCATCAGCGTGCTTCCCTCTCATCACCAGTTCCAAATGTTCCAGGAGTGACCCTTGTATGGGCTACATGTGTCCTTCTGTTGTGGAAGGGTTGTCCTTGCTGTAGGTGCCAAGGGAGGGTAGGCTGTCCTCCTAGCCAGCTGGTTGTAATGTTCAACTCTGTGTGGCTGCTATGGACACTTCAATCAATTTATCTTGTTTGGGGAGCCCCAGAACAGTTGGCTGCAAGGTCTAAGAGCACATACCTGTTGTAGTTTTTCTGTTAAGTGAGCAGGCCCCCAGAGTGGCTGGTTACTAGGTTCAGGGCTTACGATTCCTGTAGGCCTCCAGCCTACAGTGGGGCTGGCCCCAGGCACAGAAGCACTCAATTGTTTCAGGCTTTGGAAGGTGAGGATTATCCCCTATGTGGTTATTTGAGAAGCACAAGTCTTCTGCAGCTGACAAGCCCAACTGACCACAGGACCACACACACTGGCAACAGAGTCCTGCCCCATGCACTGCCTCGACACCCTGATGTGGACCCATTTGCCCCGCTTCAGAGGCCCCACACACTCTACTAACGCCCCACACCCTCCAATTGCTCTTTGTACATGCCCTGCTCTGCAAAGGTAGACCCACTCACCCAGCTTCAGAGGATCCAGGCACCCAGCCTACCAGGCTCACAAGTTGCCTAATGGCTTCTGTTGGGTGGGGGCTGTCCCTAGGGCAGACTGCCTGCCTTGGCTGTGCTAGATTAAACTGATGCTCTAGAGAGTGTGGCAGACCCTGTGCTATCAGGCCAGGGGAAGAACTCCAATGGTGTCTGCCAGTGTCTGTGTCAGCACACCCGTACTAAGTCACAATAGTAGCTGCTGCCCATGTCTCAGTCCCTGGAGAGGTCCCACCTCTCAGTAAGATGCACCCAGAGCCTATAAATTGAGTCTCTTTCCACCAAAGAACTGTGTACCTTTCTGTCTGGTGAATTTAGGTTGCTTTCCAAAAGAGTTGAGTTTGTGCATGTGTCCTTTAACAGCCAGCTTTTTCCCCTTATGTTTGATAACGTTTCTGGGAGTATTCCCCAGTGTTGTTAGTAGCTAGTCAAACCAGATATGATGACACTCTTCTTGGTTGTGCTGAGTCCAAAAGATGCTTCTAGTGGTAACATTCCCCCACTCAGATCTCACACTCCTCCAGGGAAGGCTGCATACCTTAGGATTGCTCCCAATTGGCTGTGAAGCACCATGGCTTGTAAAGGTGGATTTTTTTTTCTCTCCAGAAAGGAATTTCTGCCTCTTCCCCCTTAGTCAGAACTGTCCCTTATGGAAGGGGTTCCTTTTTATCCAGTTCAGTTCTCTCTCAGGGGTAACTGTTCCTACAGAAGTAGTAAATTTTTTGTGTCCATGGGAGGAGGTGAGTTCAGAGTCTGCCTATACTGCCATCTTGACACTTCTCTGCCCTGAATTATTGAATCAGATTTGTGTTGTGTGTTTAAACATGGCATGAGGAAGTCTCAGGGACTACGATGTGGCAGGAGTTCTTGCATTCTTGGCCTCTTGGGATTATGCTTCTCAGATACAGTCAGTGATTCAGGCCCCATAGATCTTGGGTGCCATCCGATTCTGACATACTGATAAAAATCTGATTGAGTGAGTCACAAGAGATAGGAAGGAAAAGAAGGAAGCATTTGCATGAAATAGACTACAAAGTGGTTTGTAGTATGCATCTTTCATAGGCGATTTCATATAGAGAAGCTTGGAGACTTGCAACCAGAGCTACCTGAGTAAAGGTAGCAGGACCTTATGAATGGTGACTTGACAAATGTGAATTATTCTTAGAATTCTCATGCTAGAGAAAGTAGGTTGATATTGAAAAAAGTAATAATTGATTGACGAGGTGACAAGAAATGGCACTCAATTGAGCTGATAAGTTAATGAATACTCATGGTGCCATTCCAGATTGAATGTGGGACATAAGTGAAGTTTGTCCTCAACACTCAGTATCCTTTGGTTAACTCTGCTTGGGCTCTTTTCTACCTCACCAGATCTCATTTCTTGTTCTGATCTCTCATCTCCACTCTAAAACCCAAGGATTTGTCTTTGACCTATTACATTCTTTTAATATGAAACTCTCCTATGCTTTATCTCAACAGCTTCAGGATGACCCTTGAAGCTGTATAAATAACAGGTAAAACTATTGTCATGCTTTAATGACAAAAAGCTAGAAATTTTAAGATGAAACATGCTTTGAATTCAATGTACATCCTCATGTTTTCTACCCATCAGTTTTTTCCCAATAATGAGGACTATGGTTCCTATAGGAAAAGAGTATAACAGGTAGATGGAGGTTAGGATTAGGTTTAGGGTCAGAATGTGCACTAGACGGATCAATAAGGATGAGATTAATAATGACATTAGCCTTTCACTGAGCATTTACTATCTGCCAGGCATTGTATGTTTCACATGTACCATCTCATTTTAACCTGCACAACAATTTCATGAGGTGGATATTATAAGTACCTTTTTATAAGTGAATTGTGAACTGTGAAGAGATAAAATAACTTGGGCAAGATCATACAACTAGTGGATGGCAGAGATTGGATTTGGACCCGGGTCTGTATGACTCTGAAGTTAGAGCTTTCAGGTATCATGCTTTACTTTTACCATGCTTTCCCAAACAAAAATAATACCCTACATTTCTTCTCAAATACCAATAGTTTGAAAAAGATACTGATTAGAGTTTTCTCTTCTTTAATCTTTCCTCTCTCTTGGGAAGTTGGAAGTGGGAAGTGGGAAGAGTGTAAATCCTCAATGGTGAAGCCAATCTGAGATTGGCCCTGGGAAGGCTGGACTGGAAAATCAGTTCTTGAAAAATAAGAATGTCTTGCTCTTTGTGTAGAATCCCTGAGGCTCTGCCTTTGTCTAAACTTATCACAAGAGTGTGAATCTGCATATCTAGTTCTGCATAATATAAATCCCTTTAGACTATTACGGGGAAATCTTTCAAAGCTTCTTCATTCCTGATAGGAATCTAGGAGGACAACCATTATGTAGCTTTAAGGTTCTCAATACATCATAAGCCCATATGAAGTTGAACTAATCAGAAAAAATTTCTTTATCTGTGATGGGCTATATGTACATATGTGCACTTCATTTGCAGTAATCATGAGATCTTTCTAGAACAGGATTACAGTTTGGCATAGACGGGTCCAGTAATGTAATAAATTACCTGCAAATGGTTTAAGAGCAATCAGCTGGGTATCTGAAGACTTATCTCTGTATTTAAGTGGATGTGAGATCTTGGGCAAATCACTCTACCTCTAGGCTTCTGTTTATTTACCTCTGGAAACGGAGCTGGATTCAATCAATCTCTTAACCTGCCATATAGTTTTCCTGATTGATATATTGCTACTTCACTCTTTGGATGGAAACACACCAGCTCAACTCTATAACACTAATTACTTCATGCTTACCAGAAGGTTGGGTTACCAGCCACCTATTAACTTAACCAGAAAAATAAATTGTTACCTACTAAGTATAGTTGGTTCATTGACAATATATTCGAGAATATAAATAGGACTCTGTGGGAAAAATAACGAAAGGACTTCTTGGTGATGAAGAGCTTGGAGATTTTTATTCTGTTTCATCACATAAGGCATGAGTTTTCTCTTGTCTTTTCAAGGCTGACTTCATTTCTTGGTTCCTCAGAGTGTATATTATGGGGCTCACCAGAGGGGAGATGGCAGTGAAGGTGATGGACCTGGCTTTATCTGTGGGGAGGACACTGAAGGGCTGACATAGACATAGATGCAGGGCACAAAGAGCAGAGTCACCACGGTGATGTGTGAGGTGCAGGTGGAAATGGCTTCCCTCTTGCCCTCCCCTTCCTGAGTCCTCAGTGTCATTAGGATGACTGTGTAGGACACAAGCAGGAACAGAAACCAGAGAGTAGTGACTACGTCATCTTTGGAAATCATCGGGAGCTCAAGTGCAAAAGCATCTGTACAGGTGAGTTTGAGAATCTGGGGGACATCACTGTAGAAGCTGTCAAGAACAAAGTGTCCAAAGAAAGGGACTCTTCCTTTTGTGGAGATTAAGCAAAAGGCTACTGAACAATGATTAGATCAGTGAAGAAATCAAAGGAGAAATCAAAAAATACCTGGAGACAAATCTTAATAGATCACAGAAATAGAAAAAAAAACCCTAAAATTTGTGTAGTATCACAAAAGATCCCTAACAGCCAATGCAATCCTGAAAAAGAAGAACAAAACTGGAGGCATCACACTTCTGATTTCAAACTATATACTACAGAGATATAATAATCAAAACTTTATAGTACCGGCATAAAAACAGACATGTAGACCAATGGAACAGAATCAAGAGCCCAGAAATGGACCCATGCACATACATTCAATTAATTATCAACAAAAAATGTCAAAAATATACAATGGGGAAAGCATAGTTTCTTTAATAAGTGATACTGGGAAAACTGGATAACCACATGTATAATAATGAAATCAGACCCCGATCTTACATCACTCACAGAAAGTAACTTGAAATAGATTAAAGATTTAAACATAGACCAGAAACCATAAAATTCCTGGAAGGAAAAATAGTAGAAAATCTCCTCGACATTGGTCTTGGCAATAATATTTTGGAAATGAAACTAAAAGCACGAGCAACAAAGCAAAAATTAATAAAATGAGACTACATCAAACTAAAAAGCTTCTGCACAGTGAAAGAAACAATCAACAAATGAAAAGACAACTCACAGAATGGAACAATATATTTTCAAATGATATATCAGATGATGAGTTAGTATCTAAAATATGTAAACAACTCATAAACTCAAGCAAAAAACACACAATCAGATTTAAAAATAGGCAGAGGAACTGAGTAGAAATTTTTTCAAACAAGACATTCAAATGACCAACAGGTACGTGAAAAGGTACTCAATATCACTAAGCATCAGAGAAATGCAATTCAAAACCACAGTCAGATATCACTTCACACATGTTAGAATGGCTCTCATCAAAAAGACAAAAGATAGCAAGTGTTAGTGAGGATGTGGAGAAAAGAAAACTCTTGTACACTGTGGATAGAAATATATATTGCTATGGTCACTATGGAAAACAGTGCAGAGGTTCCTCAAAAAATTAAAAATATGACTACCATATGATCCAGCAAGCCCATCTCTGGGTGTCTACCCAAAGGAAATGGAATTATGATCTTGAAGAGGTATCAGCACTCCCATGTTCACTACAGCATTAGTCACAACATCCAAGATACAAAAACAATCTAAGTGTTCATCAATGGATGAATGGATAAAGATGTGGTATGTGTGTACATATATGTGTGTGTGTGTGTGTGTGTGTGTGTGTGTATAATGGAATATTAGCAGTTGTAAAAAAAGAAAATCCTGCCATTGCGACAACATGGATGGACTGTGAGGGCATTATGCTAAAGTGAAATAAGTGAGACAAACACAAATATTGTACGATCTCATGCATATGTGGAATCCAAAAAACTGAACTCGAAGAAACAAGAGTAGAATGGTTTTGCCAGGCGCTGGGGGTGGGAGAAACAGGGAGATTTGGGCAAAGGGTATAAACTCCCAGTTATAAAATGAATAAGTTTGGGGTATCTAATATACAGCATAGTGACTAGAATTAACAATACTGTAATAATACTTGAAAGTTACTAAGACAGTAAATCTTAAATGATCTCACTACAAAAAAGAATGGGTAATTTTGTGAGGTGATGAAGGTGTTAGTCAACACGAAGATGATAATCATTTTGAAGTATTTAAATGTATCAAATCAGTGCATTGTATATCTTAAATATATACAATGATGTATGTCCATTATATCTCAGTAAAGCTGGGGGGAAAAATTGCCCATCTCAAACACACAACCTATCTCATGCAGCTTTTAATCTGTATAGACTAGTTTAATGTACTAAACAAATTGGAAAAATAGGTGAATGAAAGCCATCAGCATTCTGGAAATAGTGCAAGTGTGTTCTATATAAGATCAGACCATTCAATAATTTAAGTTAATGTTAAATAACTATTGTAATTTTGTAGACAGTTTTACTAACATACTTATCTAGCTGATCCAAATTGAGAGATTCCATGAGTAGAGTGTTGGAAAATAAGAAGAATGAGCATTCCCCAAACACCATCTAAATCATGTTTCTCTACACGTGGAAACTTATAGCCACAGCATGAGGCTAAAGCCATTCTGTATATAACTAGAAACTGGACTGGTAGCAAAGGATTTGAGGTTCAGTTCCCTTCTAGTTTTTTGGCAACTGAATTAAACTCATTTGTATATAGTGCCCTCTGAGCCTAACAAGCCATGAAAATTGGACACTTGTACTCTCCTGGGCACAGTACTTGGCACTTTTGAACAAAGTTTGATTGAGCTATGGATAAGCAGATAGATTTCCTCTACTGTTTCTAAATAATTTAGATGCCAACCAAAATGTTTCCATCTCTGTGTGTTTGTGTGTACACATGTGCATGTCTCAGTAACTTCTTAATAAATCCCTCTGAAACTTCATCACCAACAGCAGAATCAAACACTTGACTTCCACTTTCCTGTCCAATAATATCCACTTTTTAATTCTTATATTAAGCCAGAGGCTGAGGGATTTTCACATAAGACAGCGACACAACGGAAGTTCTTGAAGATGAGATTCTTTGAATCTGTTCTTTCTCTCCTGAAAGGATAGCAAAGACACTAAGATATTTAGTCTCCCTAAAGGCTCTGCCTTCAGAAACAAAATTTTTTGAAGAATTAATGTCACAAATGTTCTGTTCTGCTCTGTACCTGATAACTTGCAATTTGTACTTGGAATTTCAGGATCAAAGGTATTAGGTAAAGATGTTACATTTTTAGCTAAGATTAAAGGTGTGGATAGAGAGACAGAGATGTCATTATTGATTATGCATAAATATTTTGACTTTGATATCTTCCAGATGTATTAAATGCTTCAGAGCCAAGATGATCGTCTCAGTGCCAGGAACAACAAAGGTGGGTGTTAACCATTGGGAAAAGAGATGATGTATTAAGAGAGATTCAGAAATGTGGTCCACTCAGTGAGAGAAGGCATCATGCATTTGTTGGGATTCTTTGAGTTGCTTATTGGTGAGTCCACCTCAGACCAAGGTCAATGTAAACTGAATTTCCAGAGCCCCTTTCTGCCAAATTCTTATCTTCAGACAGACTTTATCAAACATTCTTGTTATACAAAATTAGATCCCACATATACAAGACTGAATGGAAAAGAAGCACTGTTTCTTCCATCCTATCTTTTCCTTTCCTGCAACCAAACATAGATTCAAAATATACTCCATGTGAAAAGCAAAAATAACATCAATACTTTCTAAAGGATGGTGGTGAAAGTTAAATAAATCAACTTTTCATAACTCTTCATGTACAGTAAATGCTCAAGAAATAGTAGCTTTTCTTACTGCTGGAAATCATGATATCACCTATCATGTCTCATATCCCACCCAAATCTGCCTGAACTTTTCTCATGACACATGCCACATTTTCTCACTCGTTATGTTCATCAATTTATACAAATCATCCACTTTTGATAGGCTGAAAACACTTTGACAATGTGATCCAGCTTATCAATACACATTTGATTATTGCAATAAGTGTTCACTTGCTAAGTATAAGGTGGAGAAAATAGTAATTATAAAATTTGCTGAAGATGATTAATAGTGGCTTATGAAAAACAGGCATTATTCTAATGATACCAACATCTCTCCTTTCTGTGGGATCTCTCCACTCTGTTAGCTTTGATCCACAAAGGTTGGTACAGAATGAACCACTGCTCAAAAGTAGATCACTATCTTTATTCTCTCCTCCACACTCAAGCAAGGATGACATCAGTTACGTGAGAGGAATAAGTTCTAGAGAATTGCTGTGCAACACTGTGGCTATACTGATTGTGCACCCAAAAGTTTGTTAAGAGGGTAACTCTCATGTTTAAGTGTTTTTATGACAATAAAAGAAATTAAAGATATTCTTTGAATTAGATTTACATATTGTTTTAATCTACTTCCAAACAGTAACCTTTAAATATTTTTAAATAATTATTAAGCAAACAATATGAGTAGTGTAATTTAACCACAATGACAAATTAACTGTGTGGAATAATAGGCTGCAATTTTAAGGAATTCTATATAAAACAACCAAGAGCAAAGAAACTGACCCATTCCACAGCAACTTTGCAATAAGAAACAGAAAGATATCGTTTTTCCACCAAGACATGACTCTGTTGAAGTCAACACAGTATTTACTATTATGAATATTTAACTTGTGGAATATGTCTACAGTGTCTGAAACCATTTCTTACTTATCTTTGTATTTAATGTTTCAGACAGTTCCTGAGATTCAATAAATTTGTGTGGAATACAAAAATAATGATAAAATGTAAAATCTAAAAGAAATTAATAAAATATGCTCTGTAAACATCACTACTTAACATAAATGCTTAATCTTTTTATAAATAATTTTATAGGAAACGAATTATTGAATGACTTGCATGTGATAATTTGAATTGATCACAAAACTGACTGCAATCTTAAAAATTTGGACAACTAAACAAAAAGAAAACATCATGGTCACATGAGGAACATTCTGAATTGCATTCTTAGTGCTTAGAAAGAAAACAAAATAGAGAGCCAAGTCTTTTCAAATGAAGTAGCTTGAAAAAAGAGAGAGAGAAAAGATGACTCAATGGAGCTGAAAAACCGCACCAGGGTAAAAGAATTTGTTTTCCTTGGCCTAAGCCAGAATCAAGAACTGAACCTGGTCTTATTTCTTTTCCTACTTTGGGTGTATGTGACAACTCTGCTGGGAAACCTCCTCATCACAGTCACTGTGACCTGTTAATCTCGCCTTCACACTCCCATGTATTTTTTGCTCCATAATTTATCTATTGCCGACATCTGCTTTTCCTCCATCACAGCTCCCAAAGTTCCAGTGGACCTTCTGTTACAGAGAAAGACCATATCTTCAATGGCTGCTTCACTCAGATGTTTTTCTTCCACCTTGTTCGAGGGGTGGACGTATTTTCTTTGTCAGTGATGGCATTAGATCGGTATGTGGCCATCTCCAAGCCCCTGCACTGTGTGACCATCATGAGTAGAGGCCATTGCATTGGGTTAATAGTGGCCTGCTGGGTGGGGGGCTTTGTACACTCCATCGCGAATATTTCCATATTGTTCCCACTCCCCTTCTGTGGACCCAATGTTCTTGACACTTTCTACTGTGACGTCCCCCATGTCCTCAAACTCGCCTGTACAGATAATTCTATGCTTCCGCTCCTGATGATTTCCAGTAATGGACTACTCACGACTCTGTGGTTTAACTTCTTGCTTGTTTCCTATACAGTCAACCTAATGATGCTGAGGTCTCAGGCAGGGGAGGGCAAGATGAAAGCTATCTCCACCTGCACCTCACATATCTCAGTGGTGACCCTGCAGTTTGTGCCCTGCATTTATGTCTATGCCCGGCCTAGTTGAAAAGTTCAGGAGAGCCTAGGTGGAGTTTGGTCAAATCTTTGTTGCCTCTAGAAAACTTTAGACCCTAGAAAAAAATGTGTGTTCCTAAGCATATCTTCCTGAGTCACATCTTAATTACTCCCACCGAAACAACCTCACATCAGCAGAATTTTTCCAAAGCCACATCCAACAATATCCCCTTTGATAATTCTCACACTAGTTCTGGGATTAGGGACTTGATAAATATGATGGAGCACTGTCAGTCAGTGTGGAAGAGCCAAGAAAATGTTATTTCCTGAGTGTACTCTTTTCCATATAAAGATAGAAGAGAAGTCCTGAAATCACTGGCCTTTGGAGGAGAATTTAACAGAATTTTTTGAAGCTAAATGATTCCCAAGGTCCGTGTGAATATAATTTAAGATGTTGGAGAAGAAAGTTGGAAAATTTAGGTAAGAAATACAACTAAAGAGAGTGAATACCTGTGGTGTCTGGATGTCTATGTATAAGCGTGAGAAAAGAAGAATGACAATAATTGAACTCTAGATGTAATCATTAATATTCATAAATACATTCTTTCTAAAAAATAATGTAATAAGTATGCAAGATGCTACTTTCCAGGGTGAAACTTCAGTGACAGACACCACAGCTAAGAAATATGAATAAAGAGGATATTGTGAAATGAGAGTTATAGAAATGAGTTTAGTTAGGAATTGGGGATAAGGCAGCTCTTTATTTCTGAGATTGCTTGAATTGCACAAAGAAGAGAATTTTCTCACCTCTATTACCTATAGATGGATCTCCTCAGATTGAAATCTGCACAGCTATTTCTTATGCTAAATTTAAAACTAGAGAGAAAATGAAATATATTAAACCTTCAAAAAAGTTGAAAGAATAGTACAATGATCACATACATACCCTTAAAATTTACCAAAAAATAAAAATTTTATAACAATGATTTTCTTTCCATGCCCACATATTTTCATCCTTTCTTTCCAGCCAAATGTCCCAATACTGAGTACCTTTTATATATTCAAGTGGTCCCCTAAATCCAGGTCTCCTTTGCTCTACATTCCCATGTGCCCCAAACATAGGTATCACCGCGTCCATGCACGTTTCTCTGGGCCTCTTGACAAGAAGTCATCCTTTCCTCACACACACTTCATCTGTCTTTAGGTGGTCCCATTTAGTTCAACACAATCCATTTCCTAATGAGCTTCCAGTGTTAAGGTTACCCGACATAGTACTAATTAGATAACCAGCCATGTGTGGTGAGACTCTGTGTATGTTAATTCACCTAATCCCCATTACTTCCCTGTTAGGTGGGTATTATTATAATCCCCATTCTATAGCTGAAGAAGTATAGACTCCACAAGGTCTCTCACTTACCCAAGCCACACAGTGATCAAGCCAGGACTTGAGCCCAGATGGCTCTTCCTGAAGAGACCTGCACCAGACTGGTCTGCTAAGATAGATGTTAGATAAGAAAACAAACTAGGCATTCTCCTTGCCATTCTCTCACCATCCTCTGGGCCATTATCATTGACAATAAAAGAAAAATACCTCTTATTTTCCCCAAAACAATGTGTTCTGATGAAGCTGTTTCTGAATACATGTTCTGGGAAGTGTACAGCTCCTCGAAAACATTTTTGGTACATTCAAGAAGCTGTGTGCCTGTGACAGTTACTAACCCAGAGTGTTTCTTTAAGGTGACATACATACAAGCACATATTATTGGTTAGGCAATGCTTTAAGCATTGATGCATTTGCATAGATTAATTCATTTATTCCTCACAAAAGTCACATGAGAGAGATGCTATTGTTTCCAAACACTGATGCAGAGGCTGAGGCCAAAGGGGTAAAGTAATTTCTCCTATATGCATAAGCAGTAAGTGACCAGGTGTGATTTGAAGAGGCTGTGTGATACCAGAGGCCCCAAGGTATCTTCCTGCATGTTCTGATACCTCTAGGTAGCTTTTTTGCTTCTCCATATTAAGTAGGCTTTGGACAAGATTGCATGCAGAGGAAAGAAAATTTGAATGGAAAGTGAGATAGGTGAAAGGAAATATCTTTATTTGAACTGGAAAGCACGTCCAAAAAGTGAAAGAAGTAAATTTCACCTTTCTTTTGTTTCTGATTATGGTAAGAAAAAGGAGATAAAATTTAAAGAAAGAAATTAAGGTCCATTTCAAGAATTTGCCAAAAAAAAAAAAAAAGAAAGAAATTCAAAAGCAAAACGATTATATTTTAAGCACATCTTAATTTAAGAAACTGACAAATTGCTTTCAAAAGTGCTTGCTCTGTTGTACATTACCACCAGAGTTCCAATTCCTCTACATTTTTTGTCAACTCTTGATATATCCATCTTCCTTATTTTAACCATTCTAATAGGTGTGTACTGTTATCTCACTGTAGTTTTCATTTACATTTCACCAGTGATCAATGATGTTGAGCACCTTTTCACGTACTTATTTCCTATCACTATATCTTCCTGTTGAAATGTCTGTTCAAACCATTTGTCCCTTTTTTGTAATTGGGTTGTTTGTTTTCTTATTGAATTTTAAGAGTTACAGCCATTCCACTCTTACATACTTATGCAAGAGAAATGAAAACATATGCCCACACGAAGACCAATATATGAATGTTCATAACAGACTTATGTGTAACAACCAGAAACTAGAAACAACCAAAATATTCATGAAAAAGTGAATGGATAAACAAAATGTGGCTTATCCACACAAAAGAAAGGAACAAAATATTGATATACACAAAATCATGGATTAATTTTGTGAGTGAAAGAAGCCAGACAAGAAGAGAGTGCATATTTTAGGATTCCATTTATAGAAATTCTAGAAAATAAAAACTAATCTATAGTGACAGATGCAGGTGAGTGGTTACCTGAAGAAAGAGGGGCAGAGGGGACATATTACAAAGGGTCACAAGGACACTTTTGGGGTGATAGCAATATTAACTATCTTAAACATAGTGATGATGTCATGGGTATATGATTACATCAAAACTTATCAAAGTGTACACTTCAAACACATGAGTCTGTTGTGTATCAATGATAGCAAAATTTTAAAAAATACCTTTTAAGAGATAAATTTGAGGGAGATCTTGTCAAGATGGCAGCATAGGCAGACTCTGAACTCACCTCCTGCCATGAACACAGCCAGGTTACAATTATTTTTCGAAAAAATACCCTGAAGAGAAAACTGAAAACTGAATAAAAAGAACCCCCACAAGGGAGAGTCCTGACTGAGGCCGAAGAGGCAGAAATTCCTCCTGGAGAGAAAAAAAGCCACCTTCACAAGCTACAGACCTTCACAGCAGGCTGGACGGAAGACACTCTAAGGTATGCATCCCTCCCTGGAGCAGTGGGATCTTGAGCAAGGGGCCCATTACTGCTATACGCATACTTCAGACTCAGCACAACTGAGATGAGTATCCTACTATCTGGCTTTTCTGGCTATTAACTGTAACAGGGAATACCCCCAGAAAAGCTATCGGATGAAGGCCAAAAGAACCCAGCTCTTAAAGGGCTCATGCACAAATTCACTCATCTCAGAGAGCAAACCAAAATCACCAGAAAGAAGGCTGCACAGTCCTTTGGTGAAAAGAGACTCATTTGGTAGGTTCTGGGTGCATCTCAGGGAGAGGTGAGACCTCTCCAGAGACTGAGACATTGGTGGTGACCATTCTTGTGCTCTGGTACAGATGTTCTGACACAGATGCTGCCAGATGCTGTTGATGCTATCCACTGTCCTGTTAGCCCAGGGATATGCCACACTCACTAGAGCACAGATCTAATCTGGTTCAGCCAGTGCAGGCAGCCTGCCTTAGGGACCGGCCCAACCCAACAGCCAGCTCTCAGGCTACTTGTCCACCTGCATTGATTGGGTGCCTTGATCCTCCATAGGTAGGCAAGTGTGTCTGCCTCTGTGTGAGGACCAGGTGAACTGTGAGGGGCATTGGTAGAGGGGTGGGGGCCTCTGCAGTGGGGTGACTGGGTAGGCTCCAGGGGGTTGGGAAGTGTGCACAGATGAGGACTGTGTTGGCAGTGGGTGTGGACCTGTGGGGGGTTGGGGCTTATCAGTGGCAGAAGATCTATTCTTCACAAAGACCATCAGCCCCACCTACGAAAGCCTGAAACAGTTGGGTGCTCCCTGTGCCTAGGGCCAGCCCCACTCAGCTGCAAACCTAAGACAACTGACAACAGCTTTGCAAGCCTGAGGCCTACAGCAACTGTGAGTTCCTGAGCCTAGCAACCAGCTACACTCACTGCCTAACGAATTGACAGGGAAATCGCAACAGGAGTGTGCTATTAGACCTTGTAGCCAAAGGTCCTGGGGCTCCCCAAACCCAATTTATAAACAGCCAGCCAGGGAGGGAAAGACTAGACTTCCTGGGTACCTGCAGTAAGAGTAACCTTGCCACAGCATAAGGACACAAGTAGCACACAGGGGTCATTCCTAGATCATTGGGACTGGTGATGAGAGGGAAGCACACTGCTGGGCCACAAAAGGCATCTCTTACATAAGGCCACTTCTCCAAGATCATGAGACATAGCCAACTTATATAATACATAGATATAAGCGCAGAAAGAGGCATAATGACTCCTCAAAGGAATAGCAAAGGAACAGAATAAAACCCCAGAAAAAGAGCTAAATGAAACAGAATGAGGTAGTTCACACAAAAACTCATAAGGATGTTCATGGATATTGGGAGAATACTGGATGAACACAGTGAGAACATCAACAAAGAATTGGAAAATATAAAAAAGAACCAACCAGAAATGAAGATTACAATACTGGAAATGAAAATTTCACTAGAGGGACTCAATAACAGAGTAGATGATATAGAAGAATGGATCAGCAAGTTGGATGAAAGACTAGAGGGGATCACCAAAACTGAACAGATAAAAGAAAAAAGAATTTAAAAGAATGAGAACAGTCTATGGGAACTCTGGGACAATCATGTGCACTAACATTCATATGATATGTGTCCCAGAAGGAGAAGAGAGAGACAAAGGGGCAGAGATTCTATTTGAAGAAATAATAGCTGAAAACTTTCCTAATCCAAGGAAAGAAACAGACATCAAAGTAAAAGAAGCACAGAGAGCACCAAACAAGAAAAGCCCAAAGAGGCCCACACCAAGACACATTATAATTAAAATGTCCAAAATTAAAGATAAAGAGAGAATCCTAAAAGCAGCAAGAGAAAGACAACAAGTGACATACAAAGGAAAACCCATAAGGCTATCAGTGGACTTCTCAGCTGAAACCCTACAGGATAAAGGAATGTGGCATGAAGTATTTAAAGTGCTGAAAGGAAAACACCTACAGCCAAGAATATGCTATCCAGCAAAGTAATCATTCAGGATGGAAGGATTTATAAACAGCTTCCCAGACAAGCAAAAGTTAAAGGTGTTTATCACCAAGAAACCAGTTCTACAAGAAATGCTGAAGGGACTTATTTAAGTAGGAAAGAGAAAACCACAAGTAGGGATAAGAAAATTATCAGAAAAAAAAATCAGGCAATAAAATCACTGATAAAGTCAAAAACATAGTAAAGGTAACAGATCGCCCACCTATGAAGATAATATGAAGGCTAAAAGACAAAAGTATTAAATTACCTACTTCAAGGAAAAGAGGATAATGGATAGACACACACAAAATGAGAGATTAGATATGATTTCAAAAACATAAAATGTGGGAGGAGAGGAGTAAAAGAGTAGAGCTTTTAGAAAGAGGTCAAGCTAAAGAGACTATCAACTCAATGTAGATTGCTATATACGTAGAATATTATTTAAGAACCTCATGGTAATCACAAGCCAGAAACCTATAATAAGCAAACAAATATGTAAGAGGAAAGAAATCAAACATATTACTAAAGAAAGTCATCAAATCACAAGGGAAGAGATAAAGAGAAGTAGGGAAAAGAGAAGAACTACTAAAACACAGAAAAAAGTAACAAAATGGCAATAAATTCATATTAATCAATTGCTACTTTAAATCTCAATGGAGCAAATGCTCCAATCAAAAGGCATGGGGTGTTCTATTGGATAAAAAACAAAACCCATATGTATGCTGCATACAAGAGACACACTTCAGACACAAAGACACTCACAAACTGGAAATGAAAGGATGGAAAAATATACTCCATGGAAACAGCAAAGAAAAGAAAGAGCAGGTAGTAATACCTATATCAGAGAAAATTGACTTTAAACAAAAACTGTAACAAGAGACAATCATGGGCACTACATAATGATAAAGGGAACAATACAACAAGATATAACACTTGTAAATATCTATGCACCCAACACAGGAGCACCTAAATATATAAAGCAAGTATTAACAGACATAAAAGGAGAAATAGACAATAACACAATAGTAGGGAACTTAGACACACCACTTACAGCAATGGATAGATCATTCAAACAGAAGATCAATAAGGAAACACTGGCCTTAAAGGACACATTAGACCAGATGGACTTAGCAGATATATCTAGAACATTCCATCCAAAAACCACAGAATACACATTCTTTTCAAATGCACATTGAACATTCTCCAGGATTCAACACAAATTAGGCCACAAAAAAGTCTCAATAAATTTGAGAAAACTGAAAAATACTGTGAATCTTTTCTGACCACAAAAGTATGAAACTGGAAATCAACTACAGAAAGAAAATCAGAAAACCCATAAATATGTGCAGATTAAACAAAATGCTACTGAAAAACGATTGGGTCAATGAAAAAAATCAAAGGAGAAATAAAAAATACCTGGATACAAATGAAAATGAAAATATGACATACCAAAAATCTATGGGATACAGCAGAAGTGGTTCTAAGAAGGCAGTTTATCGCACTTCAGGCCCACCTCAACAAACAAGGAAAATACCAAATAAACAATCTAACTGTGCACCTAAAGGAATGAGAAAAAAAAGAACAAACTAAGCCCCAAATCATCAGAAGGAAGGAAATAATTAAAATCAAAGCAGAAATAACCGAAAGAGACGAAAAAAACCACTAGAAAAAGTTAATGAGACAAAGACCTGGTTCTTTGAAAAGATAAACAAAATTGACAAAACTTTAGCTAGACTCATCAAGAAAAAAGAGAGAAGGCCCAACTACATAAAATCAGAAATGAAAGAGGAGAAATTACAACAGCCATCTCAGAAATAAAAAAGATTATAAGAGAATACTATGAAAAGCTATGTGCAAGCAAATTGGATAATCTGGAAGAAATAGATACATTCTTAACATCATACAACCTTCAAAAGGGGACCAAGAAGAAGTAGAGAATTTGAATAGACCAGTCCCCAGGAAGGAGATTGAAACAGCAATAAAAACATCCCAAAAAATAAAAGTCCAGGACAAGATGACTTCCCTGGTGAATTCTACCAAACATTCAAAGAAAACTTAATACTATCCTTCTCAAACTATTCCAAAAAAATGAATAGGAGAGGAGGCTTCCTAATTCATTCTGCGAAGCCAACAATATCTTGATACCAAAGCAGATAAGGACAACAGAAAAAAAGAAAACGACAGACCAATATCACTGATGAACATCTATGCAAAAATCCTCAACAAAATGCTAGCAAGTCGAATACAACAATACATTAAAAAGCTCATAAATCGTGTCCAAGTGGGTTTTATTCCAGGGATGCAGGGATGGTTCGAGATCCACAGATCGATCAACGTGATATACCACATTAACAAAATGAAGAATAAAAACCACATGATCATCTCAATAGACACAGAGAAAGCATTTGACAAGATATAGTAACCATTTATGATAAAAACTCTAAATAAAATGGATATAGAAGGAAACTACCTCAAACTAATGAAGGCCATATATGACAAACCCACAGCTAATATCATTCTTCATGGAGAAAAACTGAAAGCTAGCCTTCTAATAGCAGGAACTAGAAAAGGTTGCCCACTTTCATCACTCTTATTTAACATAATATTGGAAGTCCTAACCAGAGCAATCAGGAGATAAAAAGAAATAAAGTGATCCAAATAGGAAAAGAAGGAAACTGCCACTATTTGCAGATGACATGATTTTGTACACATAAAGCCCTAATGAATCCACTAAAAAAATCTTTTACAAATAATAAATGAATACAGTCAAGTTGCAGGATGCAAAATCAACATACAAAATCAGTTGCGTTTCTATACACTAACAACGAAGTAGCAGAAAGAGAAATCAACAATACAATCCCATTTACAATTGCAACAAAAAGAATAAACTATTAGGAATAAACTTAACCAAAGAGGTGAAAGATGCGTACACTGAAAACTATAAAATATTGTTGACAGAAATTGAATAAGACAAGAAGAAATGGAAAGATATTCCATGCTCTTGGATTGGAAGAATTAACATAGTTAAAATGTCCATACTTCCTAAAGCAATATATAGATTCAATGCAATCCCTATCAAAGTTCCAACAACACTTTTCACAGAGATAGAACAAAGAATGCTACAATTTATATGGAACAACAAAAGACCCTGAATAGCCATAGGAATCCTGAGGAAAAAGAACAAAGCTGGAAGTATCACACTCTCTGATTTCAAAATATACTACAAAGCTATAATAACTAAAACAGCATGGTGCTGGCACAAAAACAGACACACAGATCAATGGAACAGAATTCAGAGCCCAAAAATAAACCCACACATTTATGGATAGCTTATTTTCAACAAGGGAGCCAAGAGCATACAATGGAGAAAGGAGTGTTTCTTCAATAAATGGTGTTGGGAAAACTGGACAGTCACATGGAAAAGAATGAAAGTAGACCATTATCTTACACCATGCACAAAAATCAACTCAAAATGGATTAAAGACTTGAATGTAAGACCTGAAATCATGAGACTTCTAGAAGAAAACATAGGCAGTACGCTCTTTGACATCATGTCTGACAGGGCAAGAGAAACAGAAAAAATGAACAAATGGGACTACATCAAACTAAAAAGCTTCTGCACAGCAAAGGAAACCATCAACAAAATGAAAAGGTAACCTAACAATTGGGAGAAGATATTTGCAAGCCATATATCAGATAAAGGGTTTATATCCAAAATATACAAAGAACTCATAGGTCTCAACAATAAAAAGAAACCAACAACCCAATTAAAAAGTGGGCAAAAAATCTGAACGGAGATTTCTCCAAAGAAGATATATGGATGGCCAACAGGCACATGAAAAGATGTTCAACATCATTAGCTATCAGGAAAATGCAAATCAAAACTACAATGAGGTATCACCTCACTCCGGTGAGAATGGCTATAATTAACAAGACAGGAAACAAGTGTTGGAGAGGATATGGTGAGAAGGGAACCCTTGTACACTGCTGCTTGGAGTGCAAACTGGTGCAGCCACTGTGGAAAGCAGTATGGAGTATCCTCAGAAAATTAAGAATAGATCTACCATATGATCCAGCTATTCCACTGCTGGGTATTTATCCAAAGAACTTCAAAACACAAATACATAAAGATACATGAACCCCTATGTTCATCACAGCATTATTCACAATAGCCAAGACTGGGAAGCAATCTAGGTGCCCATCAAGGGGTGAATGGATAAAGAAGATGTGGTATTTATACACAGTGGAATACTATTCAGTCATAAGAAATAATGAAATGCGGCCATTTGTTACAACATGGATGGACCTGGAGGGTATTACGCTAAGTGAAACAAGACAGAGGAAGAAAGTCAAATACCGTATGATCTCATTCATAAGTAGAAGATAAAAACAACGACAAACACATAGCTACAGAGATTGGATTGGTGGTTACCAGAGAGGAAGAGGGGAAGGACGAAGGTGAAAGGGGCGATTAGGCTCACATGTGTGGTAATGGTTTATAATTAGTCTTTGGGTGGTGAACAAGATGCAATCTACACAGAATTTGAAATATATTATAATGTACACCTGACAGTTATATAATGTTATAATCCAATGTTACCACAATAAAAATTTTAAAAAACAAAGAAATTTGACCAGTGAACAGAAGAGAAACTCTGAGTTGCCACTTTTCTTTTCATAGCTGAGGAGCTATTGAGCACACAGGGGTTTTGGTACCCAAAGTAGTTTAAAGTAAAGAGAGAAACAAAATAAATACCCTAAAGAAAAATAGAAAAATAGAGAATAATTTTATGGCTTGAAAATGTTCTAATTTTTCATAGCATTAAATTTGTAATTTAGGAAAGGGACAGATGCTCCTGTAGAATTCAGTCCGAAGAGATACATTCTGCACATAGGAGTTCTTAAACGATTTGAATAGAAAACCCAGTCTGGAAAAAACCCCACACTGCTATGGAACCTCAAAGGACCCCAGTTGTACCAAATAAGCACTGCCTTACCCACACACCAAACTGCATCCATTTTCATATCCCTCATGCCACAATAGTCTGTTGCTGAATATTTAACATCCAACCGTTTACCTTAGATACTTGGAACTTGTATATGAGAACATGGTCTTTATGCATTTTCTAAAATATTTATAATATACGGAAGAAAAATAATTAAATGCATGCTTCTGTAATAAGATGTCATTTTGGACTCATTTGCTATAATCTCAAAACTGCTCTTCATGTGGTCATAACATCTCACTAGTCTTTGGACCTAATACCTGACTATGTCAACCTGAATCTATTAAGGGAGATAAACCTTTTCTAAAATAACACTTTAATTTTTTCCAAGCTGCATGAAGAAGAAGAAATATGATTCAATGGAGTTATAAAATGGCCCCAGGGTAAAAGAAACTATGTTTCTTGGACTTAGTCCCAAAACCTGAGCTTGGTCTTATTTCTTTTTTCGTGTTTTGTGTACAAGACAACTCTGCTGGGAAACCTCCTCATCATAGTCATTGTCACCTGTGAGTCTAGCCTTCACACACCAATGTACTTCCTGCTCCCCAATCTAGCCATCCTTGACGTCTGCTTCTCCTCCATCACTGCTCTGAAGATCCCAGTAGAACTTCTGTCAAAGATAAAGATCATATCCTATACAGGCTGCATGACACAGTTGTTTTTCTTCCACCTTCTTGGTAGAACAGACATTTGTTCTCTCTCTGTGATGGTGTTTGATTGCTAGATAGCCAACTCCAAGCCCTTGCACTTATGTGACCATCATGAGTAGGGGGTGATGCACTGTCCTCGTTGTGGCTTCTTGGGTATGTGGCTTTGTCCACTCCTTCATGCAGATTTCCCTGTTGCTGCCTCTCTCATCCTGTGGACCCAACGTTCTTGACAGCTTCTATGATGATGTCCCCCAGGTCTTCAAACTTGCCTGTACCTTTGCACTTGAGGTCCTGATTGTTTCCAACAGTGGCTTAGTCACTACCCTGTGGTTTTATTTCTGCTTGTGTCCTACACAGTCATTCTAATGATTCTCAGGTCTCAAGCAGGGTGGGCAAGAGGACAGCAATCTCCAGCTGCACCTCACACATCACTGTGGTGACACTTCACATTTTGCCCTGCATCTATGTCTATACCAGGCCCTTCACTGTCCTCCCCACGGAGAAAGCCATCTACGTCACCTTCACTGTTATCAGTCCTCTGCTGAACCCCTTGATCTACACTCTGAGGAACGAGAAAATGAAGTCAGCCATGAGGAGACTGAAGAGAAGACTCATGCCTTCTGTGATGGAACAGAGTAAGAGTCTCCAACCTCCTCATCACCAAGGACACCTATCATTATTTTCCTGAGAGTCCTATTTATATACTCAAATATATGGTCAATAAACAGACTACACTTAGTTGGGAATTTAATTTTCTAGTTACATAAATAGGTTGCTGATAACCTAAGCTTCTGCTAAGCATGAAGTAACTAGTGTTATAGGATTGAGCTGATTGGTGTATTTCCATTCAAATAGCAAAGTAACCATGTGTCAATCAGGACAACTATATGGCAAGTGAAGAGATTGATTGAATGCAACTCCTTTTCATGAGGTAAATAAACAGAAGCCTAGAGATAGAATGATTAGCTCAAGATCTCATATCAACTTAATTACAGAGATAAGTCTTCAGATACCCCATTGATTGCTCTTATGCCATTTGAATATAACTTATTACATTACTGGACCTGTCTATGCCAAACTGCAATTGTTTTCTAGGAAGATCTCACAATCAGTGCATCTGAAGTACACATATAGATGGGATACATATGTCCCATCGAAGTTTAAGACTATTTCTTCTTAAAGTTCAAATGGGCTTGTGATCTATTGAGAATCTCAAAGGTACACAGTGACTGTCCTTCTGGATTCTTATCAGGAATGAAGAAGCTTTGAAAGATTTCCCATAATTGCCTAAAGCGATTTATCTGATGTAGAACTAGACATTTCAGATTCACAGTCTTGTGATCAGTTTAGACAAAGGCAACCACTCAGAGATCCTACACAGAGAGTAAGAAATTCTCATTCAAGAACTGATTTCCCAGTTGTGGACTTAGAAGGGCCAATCTCAGATGGGCTACACTATTTAGGATGTACATTCTTCCCACTTTCCACTTCCCAGAGAGAGAGAGGAAGGTTTAAGGAAATTAAAACTCTAATAAATGTATTTTCAGTCAGCTGGTGTTTGTGAAGAGGAAATACAGGCTAGTGTTTTCATCTGGGAAAGAATGGTAAAAGTAAAGCATTATAGCTGAAAGTTCTAACTTCAGAGTCATACAGACTTGGCTGCAAATTCCATCTCTGCCATACACTAGCTGTGTGATCTTGACCAAATTATTTTATCTCTGCACAGGTCATGGTTCACCTATACAAAGGTGTTATAATACCCATCTCATGGAGTTTTTGTCAGCACTAAAATGAGATGCAATATGTGAAACACACAGTGGCTGGCAGATAGTAAGTTCTCAGTGAAAGGCTAATGTCATTATTAATATCATCCTTATTGATCCGCCTAATGCACATTCTTACCCTAAACCTAATCCTAAACCCCATTGACCTGTTACACTCTGCTATATGAACCATACTCTTCATTATTGGGAGAAAACTAATGGGGTAGAAAACGTTGGAATGTACATGGAATTCAAAGCATCTTTCATCTTAAAATTTCTAGCTTTCTGTCATTAAAACATGATAATAGGTTTGCCTGTTGTTTTTACAGCTTAAAGTGTCATCCTGAAGCTGTTGAGGTAAAGCATAGGAGAGTTTCACGTTAAAAGAAGGTAATGGGGGGCCGGCCCAGTGGCATGGCAGCTAAGTTTGCATGTTCCCCTTCAGCATCCCGGGATTCACTGGTTCAGATCCTGGATGCAGACCTACTCACTGCTTATCAACCAGGCTGTGGCAGGCGTCCCACATATAAAATAGAGGAAGATGGTCACAGATGTTAGCTCAGGGCCAATCTTCCTCAGAAAAAAGAGGAGGATTGGCAGCAGATGTTAGCTCAGGGCTAATCTTCCTTAAAAAAAAAAAAAGGTAATGGGTCAAAGATATACCGTTGGCTTTTAGAGTAGAGATAAGGCATCAGAACAGGAAGTCAGATATCCCAGGATGGAAAAGATCCCAAGCAGAGGCAGCCGAAAGATATTGAGTGTTGGGGACAAACTTCACTTATGTTCTACATTGGATCTGGAATGACACCATGAGCATTCATTAACTAACTGGCTCAATTCATTGCCATTTCTTGTCATCTGGTCAACCAATTCTAACTTTTTTCAATATTAACCTACTTCCCTTAGCATGAAAATGCTAAGAATAATCCACATTTGCCAAGTCACCATTCATAAGGTCCTGCTACCTTTGCTCAGCATTGGTCACAAGTCTCTAAGATTTTCTATATGAAATTGCCTATGAAAAATGCATAACACAAACCAATTTGTAGTCTATTTCATGCAAATGTGTCCTTTTCTTTCCTTCCTATCTCTTGTGACTCACTCAATCAGATTTTTATCACTATGTCAGAATTGGATAGCACCAAAGATCTATGGGGTCTGAATCACTGTATCTCAGAAGCATAATCCCAAGGGTGCAGGAACTCAGGAACTCCTGCTGCATCACTGTCCCTGAAACATCCTCAAAGTACGTTTAAACACATAACACAATCTGATTCAATAATTCAGGGGAAGGGGAAAGAATTACACTTGATTACATAAACCTATATCATTTATATGGATGACATAAAATCACAAGCTGGGCTGCACTTTTTTCCAATTCAATCAGCTTTTATCATTTTTTAAGCTCAGCTGCTAAGAGCCATGGAAAAGTCAACTGGCTCTGGTCACACATGTACCTATCAAACTAATCTTTCGTATATTGCTCCCTGGATCAAATGTTTCAATGATCAACATCTCTGAGTACCCATGAACCCATAACATAAAATAATTCTCAAGTAAACTGATGAATATCAACAGCTGTCACCATGCTACCTTCCTAGATTCTAAGGGACCTGTGGATCTCAGAGATGTAGACTAAGATAATTCTATATGTACAATGTGAATATTGAATTCTACAGAAATTGCATATATATCTCTACATCATTCATTCTGTGATAGCTACCCTGATGGTAACCAGAAAGATTTGATTTTTCCATTGCTACCATTTTATTTAAGCTTTACTTCCTAGCCCATTAAAGCAAAGCGATTATTGTTAGAAGGAAGACAGCACAGTCCTTGGTGTGGTTTAACACAACATTTTCTTCATAAGCCAAGAGGGTTATTGCATGGCCTAGAGAAAAAGATACGGACTGAATGTGCACTGATGCCTCTGCACGTACATGTGAGATGAGCAAGAGAGGAGGAGGAGGGAGAGAGAGGAGGAAGGTTTGATAACATTACAATAACACCCACAGGAACTCCATTGAATTAGCCACTCAGTTTCCATATTCATACCCAGCGATATTCCTTTTGCTGATTACATGATTAGGCTTTTTGCTGAGGGATTATTAGAGGTGGCCAAAGCACTGTAAGGAAAAGTGGAAGAGCCAAATGATATGGTGCCCTGAGGTTGCCTTTTCCCATTTGAAGGAAGAAAATAACAAAATCAGTAGCCTTAAGGTAGGCTTTCCATTAAACATAGAATGTACCCAGAACCTAAGTCTTCTAAGATGCAGTTGGAGCATCATAAGAGGGTCAATTTCCCACTTGAAGGCTGGTGTCAGTTAGTGTTGGTGTATGTGAACTTCTGAAATGGGAAAGCTGTTAGTGCTGATTTTTCAGAAATGCTGCAATTGTGTGAAATTGTCCTATTGAAACCAAAACACTTAATGAAGCAGAGAAAAGGGATAGATTTTCACTACTAGGAAGAGGGGAAGTGTGGCCTGCAAACTATTAGAAGAAGGTCAATTGACTTCAGGGGATGGGATGTATTCTACTTGGCAGGATCTTGAGGCTGAAAGTGATTTCAAAGAAGTTGAGAAGATGCTGATATCCCCAGCTCTCAGGAGGATGATTGCCTTGAAAAACAGCACTCTAATGACAATTCCTGAATTTAATACATGCTGCCTGGCCAGCTGTGCTTCTTGTCTAGAAATGGATGTTTGGGGCTTTAAGTAAGGAGTTTTAATGGCTAGCTTATCTGTGTCCACATGTGCTACTGAATATGAATAATGCTGCTAAAACTGCTATGGATTCAATCAAGAGTAGAGGCTTTTCAATATTAGGAAAGAGAAAAAGGAGAAGCATTTGCTCAGTGGGAAGCTGGAGTATAGGGATAACACTCAGTTTGTAGGTTCTTACAAGATGCTTGATAAGCTTGTTTCTGAAGGATGGTCCCCATTGGGGTGATTGTTAAGAAATCCTCGTGATCCTTATTTTGACTCTGCAAAACATATAATTATATTTCTTTATTCATTCCCCACTCCCGCTCTTGTGTGCATGAGTTTCAATATAATGCGCATAATCTTATACCTTCAAATTATCCTTCCCACTCTTTGTAAAAAGACAGCATCCGTAGGAACCCACCAGATCCATTATTTTTGAGAGTTCATGTTTGAAGAAATGCTATTCAGAACTCATTTCTTCCCCTGCCACTGGAGCACTATGAAGTTGATCCACATTGTTGGTGGAGGTACCTCTACAGGCTACAAAGTTTGCTTTTTCAAAGTTTTGGTTTCTTTCAAAGTTACTTCTGACATCATCTCACACTAAGGCACTCTCAACCACACCTCTCACTCACCATGTGAAGGCTTCTTACATCCGTATACTAATTTCACTTGATTTGAAAATATATTCCTGAGCCTTTTCCTTTTCAGGATTTTCTGGGAAGGGCTTATCAACACTGTGAAGAAGTATAATTGCAGTAGTTAAGAGAATAAGTCTTTGGAATAAGACAAATTTCTATTGAGACACCTAAAGTCTGTAGGTGAGAAAAGGATAAAAATGTAACCCTCAAGTTGTAGCTGGTAAAGTCTGTAACTACATAACTATAACAGTAACCATTATGAAGAGGATGGCCAATTAAATTTCACTTAAATGAAAGTCATTCTTTAGACATGAGAGTAAAATGTTATAATCATCATGTTAATTATTTTTAACATTCTACTTAGGGATAATGTACATACATACATAAAAATATACATGAGTGTACAGGTCAGTGAATTTTCACACAAACTGAATATATTTTGTAACAAGCACCCAGATCAAGAAACAGAACACTGTCAGCACCTCAAAAGTCTCCGTCATATTCGCTTTAGTTTTGTATATTTTTTGTTCTTTATACGAACAAAATAAGTAAATGCACACTGTTTTTGGCCTGGATTATCTGACTATACATTATATTTGTGAGATTCATTTATATTGTTTTATGTAGTGTATGTAGATCATTTCTATTGCTGTATAGCATTGTATGAATTTAACAATATATTTATCTTTTCTGCTGCTGATGGACATTTGTGTCATTTACCATTGGGGCAATTACAAACAGTGCTGCTATGAATATTCTAGGATATGCCTTTTGCTGGACATAACATATGTACATGTGTACATACTTCCTAAGAGTGAAATAGATTATTCTAAAGATGGAGATAGATCTCCGTCCTAAGAACAATCTATACATACAATTGAATGAGAGAAAAATATATATATATATCTCCATTCTAAGATAGATGATTAGATAGATATAAACATAGATATAGATATGGATATGGATATGGATATGGATATAGATATGGATATACGACAATACCAGATATAATCAAACAGCAAAGTGGTTATCCCAATTCTACACACCCACCAGCAGGCTATGAGAGTTCCAATTCTTCCACATCTTCAACATCATTTCATATTTTTCATCTTTTTCAGTTTAGCCATTTTTGTACATAGGTAAAAGTTTCTTGCTGTAATTTTAATTTGCATTTCCCTGATAATTAATGAAGTTCAATTGGTATTTGAATATCCTCTTTGGTAAAGTTTTGCTGCCTGTCTTTTGCCATTTTCTATTTGGCTGTCTATCTTTTTTGCTGATTTGTAGAATTCTTTACATATTTAGAACTTAAATCTTATCTTACTATACGTATTGTCAATATCCTCCCATTTGCAGGTTATCTTTTAATTCTCATAATGGTGTCTTTTGTGAACAAAACTTCTTCATGTCAGCTTCATGCTTATTTTTTACTATTTTAAGTGTCATATTTTGTAGGAAAAGTAGAATTGAATAAGTTCACAGACTTGTCACCTGTGTTTCAGTGGCCACAGTAATAGAACCTACCTGTTTGGGTGACTGAGTCAAAAACAAGGGTCATATTCCATCTACTGGCAGCATACAGAATTGCATACATAAAAAATGAACTTCCTCCCCAGGAAAACACCAAACTCAAGTGACAGACAAGACAACAGTAGATTCCCTAACCCATTCTTTAACTGCACTGTTATTTCTTCCAGAGATATACTTCAAAAAGGATCTGGGACCCAATGGAGCAGGGAAATTATACCACAGTGAAAGAATTTCTTTTCTTGGGAATTATCCAGTCACAACAGCTGAGCTGGGTCTTATTTGTCTTCTTATTTTCGGTGTACATGACAACTCTGGTGGGAAACCTGCTCATCATGGTTACAATTAACTGAATCTCACCTTCAACTCCCAGGTACTTCCTGCTCCGCAATCTATCTGTTCTTGACATCTGCTTTTCCTCCATCACAGCGCCTAACGTCCTAGCTGATCTTCTGTCAGAGAGAAAAACCATCTCCTTCAATGGCTGTGTCACTCAAATGTTCTTCTTCCACCATCTTGGAGTGTAGATGTTTTCCTCTCTCTGTGATGACATTTGATCACTACAGAGCCATCTCAAAACCCTTCCATTGTATGACTATCATGACTAGGGGACAATGCACTAGCCTAGTTGTGGCTTCCCAGGTGGGGGAATTTGTCCACTCCATTGTGCCGATTTCCCTGTTGCTGTCCGTCCCCTTCTGTGGACCCAATGTTCTTGACACTTTCTATTGTGATGTCCCCCAGGTGTTCAAACTCACCTGCAGTGACACATTAACTCTGGAGCTCCTGATGATTTCCAACAGTAGGTTACTCATTTGGTTTATATTCTTCTTTCTCCTCATATCCTACACAGTCATCTTGAAGATGCTAAGATCTCATACTGGAGAGGGCAAGTGGAAAGTCATCTCCACCTGTACCTCACACATCACTGTGGTGACCCTGCACTTTGTGCCCTGCATCTATGTCTATGCCCGGCCCTTCACTGCCCTCCCCACAGATACTGCCATTTCTGTCACCTTCACTGTCATCTCCCCTTTGCTCAACCCTATGCTCTACACCCTGAGAAATCAGGAAATGAAGTCAGCCATGAGGAAACTAAAGAAATGACTAAGTCATTCATAAAGGATTTAAATTCTATGAGGATGAGCCAACACTAAAATTTAAAGATAGATATTAACTTTCACTTTCTCAAAATGGCAAGAGATAACCTTAATGCCAAAAAAACAAAGGGGCATCTATGGATACCATGGTTCCTAAAAGAGGCTGGTGCTATAGTACATGCTGGGGACCTATCAGTGATACTGCTTTAAGGTGAGACCCATTCATGTCTTCCACTGCCTACTTTCAATTATTCATTCCACAAATATTTACAAAGTGTATATTATATGCTTGACAGAGGTAGGATGCAGACTGCTGCAGAAAGATTAGAGATATCACTGTCCTACAGGCATACTCCAAGATGCCATAAGAGGAATGTACAAAGTGCTGTGGAAATATTGTAGGCACTTTACTTGAGAGCTTCAAAAGACATTTGACAGTGAGGAGACCGTTTCAGAGGGAACGTGGTAGAGAGAGACAATACAGCAAAGAAATCAGTATTTGCGGAGGGAGAGACTGTAAAAGTGTTCATGTTCATGCAACAGTGACCTCGTTGTAGCCACAAAATAATACAGTCATGGAGTCAATACCAATATTTGACATTTGGAAAGAAGAACTCTATCAGTGGTCTCCTGAGCAATGCAAATCTGTGATTTCTATTGGGGAGAGAGGATTCCAAAGTCACTCCAAGGCCATAGTTTCCTCCTGGGCAGAGGAAGGTGACACCATAAGTGGGAATATTCATAAAGAAATAAAAATGATGGATAGAGGCTGTGGACAGCTCACCTGGATTCATGAAAGGTTTAAGCAAAGACAAATGCTAAGCATTCCCATAGGAAGCAAATGATTCCCCATTAGAGAGCAGGATTATCCCAATCACAGACTGGACAGGTCCAAATTTCTCATTGTTTCTGTTTTTTGTTTCTTGGGAGTTTTTTTCCAGCTTTGTCGAGATATAATTCACATGTAACATTGTGTCAGCTTAAAGTGTACAATATATTGATTTGATAAACTTATATATTACAATATTATTACCACCATAGCACTAGCTACCACCTCCATCACATCACATCACATAATTGGCATTTCTTTTTTGTGGTCCTCATTATTTCTGCCCTCAGAGACCTCACACTTTCTTCACACTTTGCACTCAATAAATTAGAAGGTAAAGAAAGGATAATAAAAGGCATGAGGCTTTAATCAGTGAATCTGAGAATTTGCTAGTCTCTGTGAAATGAACGGAATGAGAATGGTGCTAGGAGAAGGTTTATCTAACAATCCAGCTGATATTTCACTGAGATCTATTGTTGGCTTTACTGTACAATGACTCCCACTATGATAAAGCTCAAGCCATGGAAGCTGTCACTCATGTATTAATCAGACACATCAACATTGTGACCCAAAAAATGTGCAAATTGAAGGAGTTAACTGCAGGAAAAGTTTATTTAATACTCATTTCACAGTCCACTGCTGGTCTTCAGAAAGAGGTGTGTCACACAGTCATTTAGAGAGACAGCCTTCTTTTTCTTCCATCTTGGGCTCTTCTTCTCTCTAGAGACTCTGAATCTTCTCCATTCATCCAGAAAAAAAGAGAAAAGGAGAGAGCACCAAGAATTATGGGGAGAAGGGAGGGATGGTTACAGGCCAGTCATGAAAGGAGGGTGTATCACTTTTGACCACATTCCACTGGTCAACACTTAGTCATATGGCCTCAACTGACTGCAAGGGAGTCTGGAGAATGTACTTCTGCTCTGTTACCAGTAAAAAGAGGAGAACATGAATAATGATGAACTCCAGCCATTTCTTCCATACATTTGACTCATTGTTAAGAAACCACAATTGGATTAGATGAGAAGGGCTAAGACTGACTCTAAAAGGATAATCTTAATACATAGAAATGCTTGCTGGAAGTACTATTGGATCCCTGGAATTCACAGAGAACCAAAATGAAATGAAGGAGACATGAGGAAAGGAAATTTAATTGAAAGGAGGGGAAAGGTGATCAAGGAAAGGTGATCATGATGAAAATAAGCTAGAAAGTCTGGTTCCAAAACATAGAACCCTGGAGGAGAGTGTCCAAAGAAGTTTGGTCAAGAAGACAACCCTCACTGATCCTCATCCTTTCTATAAGCTAGTTATAAACCAATATTCAATCACGCAGAAGCTCCTGTAGAGATGAGTGTCATCTTTCTTGATTGTTCCTTCATGTGTTCTATTTTATGCCCATCACTCAAACACGTCCTGAATTACTTTCTAATATTAGACATGGTCCCCCAAGCATGAAAGTAAATAAAGACATATATTTGAATTGAGCTGTATCCATCTGCAGTCCAAATGACACTTACTTTCTGGATCCATGTTCCTCTGGTGTCCTTCATATGCTCCCTACTTTTCACAATGATGCCTTTTTCTCATCTCTCTGTTGACTTTACATCAAGCAAAACATTTGTGACTGGACAGAATTTTAAGCAGCCAACAATCTATACAATCAGAGTTCATGTTCCCAAGTGTAGGACACTGCAAATGACAGAAACCCAGCAAAAGCAGCCCAGAACGTTGCTTTGGACTGTTTACACATGAAAAACAATCTGCTCACACACAATGAGGAAAAGTGATGAAATTCAGAACAATAGAATTAAATTTATTACTCTTTCAATATGACACCAATTAATTATTTGGAGTAATCTATATTTTTCTCTAGGTGGAGACATTTTCTTTGGAACTGTTACATCTTAAATTAATTCTAGCTTATCCTACACAGATCACATATACTTGGTCCTACCATCTGTGATTTTTTTTCTATATAAGGAAGATTAGTTTTAAACCTCCACAATGTTGTTCATAAGCAGATAAATGTATCTATATACACAAAGTGGCTGGTTTAAGAGTAATCCTGCCATACTGGACTTCTTTGAGAAATTCAAAGAAGGTTCAGGTTTTTGAAGCTTAATTTCTAAGACTCTAGGATAGTCAGCAAAACAGAAATTATATTTAAGCATCCATGAATTTCCAGTCACAAAATACTATCCTGGAGGGAGCTCCAGAGTTTTGTTTTGTTATTGTCAATGCAGGACTAACCTTTTAAGTCTGAAAGGGAATGTTGTCAAAAACACTGTTATGCAATAAATCAAACTATTGGTTACTACCGTATTAGTAATCTATTGTTGTGTAACATATTAACCCAAAACATAGTGGCTTAAAACACCACACATTTCTTAAGTCACTGTTTGTGTGGGATGGGAATCAGGCAAGGCTTAGCTAAGGCTTCTGATTCAGGGTCTCTCACAAGGCTATAGTCAGGGTGTCAGCTGGGAGCTGCAGTCTTATATGACGGTTCAACTGAGGAAGGGTCCACTTCCAGGCTCACTCACATGATTGTTGGTCAGGATCAAGAGTTATTGGACTGAAGGCTCGGTTCCTTACTGGCTGTTGGCTGGAGGCCTTCCTCAGGTCCTAGCCTTGTGAGCCTCTCCAAATGGCAGCTGACCTCATCAGAGGGAGCAATTAAAGCCAAAGAGAACGTGATAGAAGCCACAGTCTTTTATAGCCTCATCTTGGAAGTGACATCCTATGACTTTTTCTATATTCTCTTCTAGAAGCAAGTCACTAAGTCCAGTCTACACACAAGAGGAAGGAATTGCACAAGATTGTGAATATCAGGGCAGGCACTAGAAAGTTCTAGAAGTAAACTGTGAAAAATCATTGAAAATCATGAAAGAAATCTAACAGTTGTTGATTCAAGAAGGGTTACAAAAGACCACGAAAAAGAAAGAGGGAGTAAGGAAGAGTGTCAGATATAATTTAGATATACTGAGCCCTTGTGACATGGAGAATGATAGTGCCAGTTACAAAAGAGAAGCATTTAGTTCTTGATAACAATGCTCAGATCGATTTTAGACATTTTAAGTTGGAAATGTGCAATATATCCAAGTGAAACTATCCATAGACCTGTGGTGAGACAAGGTTTCAAAAGTGACATTGGGAATGAGACAAGCCATGATGCAAGCCCCAGGCAAGGAAGAGTCAGCATCATGGCAGAGTGAGCTTTCCCAGTAATCTCTCCCCTCCACCATACAACAAAAAGGACATTCATACTCCAACAGAGGTTTATCCAAACACAACACAGGACGTCTGAGAGACCTATGCAGCCATACAACGGAGGGTGCAGAGGCTGGAGCCCTCCTCAGAGAAGGTGGAATGGGGTAAGAGAAAACTTCATGCACTTGCCCAAAAGACAGGGATCTGGGACCTTGGGCAGCACTGAGAGGGAAGGAACAGAGGAGGGGACGTGCATTCAAGGGACCATCAAAGATCCCCAAGGGCCCTCACAGCCTAGGGGAAAGCCCCTACGGAGGTGAAAGCTACTGCGGGGGTGGCCTCATCAGGCCAACACTCCAGGAGAGCAGTTATCAAGGGCAGAGTGAGAAAACCCTGAAAGCATGCAGAAAAAAGCACTCCTCACTTCAACCCACCAAGTGCTGGCTCCAGCACCTGGGATCTCACCAGAACACAGAGGACACAGAATACATAGCTCTTGACCCCCACCCAGAGGTGACAGGCAGTAACTGTGATCAAATAATACTACACTGCACAAAACAGAGCCATGCCCTCTAGCAGTATCGAAACGTATTTTAAATCTCCAGACCAGAGAGAAAATGACAAGTACCCAGAAATCAGTCCTGAGGACACAGAAATATGCAATCTGAATGACAAAGAATTCCAGATAGCTATCATCAAAAAAATCAACAAGTTAAAAAAGAATGTAGAGAAATAATTCAACAAGTTCAAGAGCTACTTCACAAAAGAGATTGAAATTATAAAGAAGAATCAGTCAGAAATATTGAAGATGAAAGACACAATAGAAGAGATAAAACAAAATATGGATTCCCTGAATTCTCAAGTGGATATCATAGAGGGGCAAATGAGCATAATCGAGGATAGACATGTTGAAATGCTCCAGATAGAGGAGGAGAGAGAACTAAGACTAAGCATAAATGAAGAAAATCTCCAAGAAATATCCAACTCAATTAGGAAATGCAACTTAAGAGTTATAAGTATTCCAGAGAGAGAAGAGAAAGAGAATGGAGTAGAAAGCTTGTTCAAAAAAATAATAGCAGAGAACTTCCCAAGCCTTGGGAAGGAGATGGAAATCCAAGTGGAAGAAGCTATCAGATCTCCTAAATACGTCAATGTAAAAATGACCTACTGCAAGGCATATAGTAGTGAAACTGGCAAAAGTGAATGACAAAGAAAAATACTAAGGGCAGCATGGTGGAAGAAAATAACCTACAAAGGAACCTCTATCAGGCTTTCAGAAGATTTCCCTGTAGAAACCTCGCAGGCTAGGAGAGACAGGAATGACATATTCAAATCTTTGAAGGAGAAAAACTTTCAGCCAAGAATACTCTATCCAGCAAAAATATCCTTCAGATATGATTGAAAAATAAAAACTTTCCCAGATGAACAAAAGCTAAGCAAGTTCATAGCCATAAGAGGCTCCCCCTACAAGAAATCCTCAAGAAGGCCCTCATACCTGAAAAAAAAGGAGAAAACAGTTACAAATCATGAAAGAAGGAGATAAAAAGGCAGACAAAATCAGAAAGTTGTAGCTATACATCAGAACAGGTTAGCAAATACTGAAGAATAACATTAAAGATAAAGGGAAGTAAAACACCAAAAACAAAGATAATCTTTTCATTTTAACCACAAGCTGACAACACAAGATGGAGTAAGATGTGAGAAAAACAACTTAGGAGGGGAAGAAGAAAGCAACTGAATCAGTTTAGTCGAAGAAAAAGAGACCATCAGAAAATGTACTATCTTATCTACAAGATTTTGAATACAAACCATGATAACCACTAAACAAAAAAGCAGAACAGAGACACAAATAATAAATAAGGCGAAAACAAGGAAACACAACATCAAAAACTACGTAACTCAATTGGTACACCAAAATACACAGGAGGAGAAACAAAGGAAATGCAGGAGAACCAGAAAACGAGTGATAAAATGGCAGCATTAGCCCTCATATATCAATAATCACCCTAAACGTAAATGGATGGAATTCTCCAATAAAAAGACACAGAGTGGCGAGACAGATTAAAGAACAAGACCCAACAATATGCTGCCTCCAGGAAACACATCTCAGCTCTGACCACAAACACAGGCTCAGAGTGAAGGGATGGAAGATGATACTACAAGCTAATGGCAAACAAAAGAAAGCTGGTGTTGCCATACTTCTATAAGACAAAGTAGACATCAAGATAAAAAAGCCAATGAGAGACAAAGAGGGGTAGTATATAACAATAAAATGGGCAGTCTTTGAAGAGGACAAAGCACATATAAATATATATGCACCTAACACAGTAAGACCAAAGTACATAAGGCAACCATTAATTGACCTAAAAGGAGATATTAACAGCAACACAATAACAGTACGGGACCTGAACATCCCACTTACATCAATGGAAGGATCATCCAGACAGAAAGTCAACAAGAAATAGTGGAACTAAATTAAAAACTAGACCAGACGGACTTAATAGGTAAATATAGAACACTCCATTCAAACTCACCAGAATACACATTCTTCCCAAGTTCACATGGAACATTCACAAAGATAGACCATATGTTGGGAAACAAAGCAGATCTCAATAAATGTAAGAAGATTGAAGTCATATCAAGAATCTTTTCTGAACATAATGCTATGAAACTAGAAATCAACTACAAGAAAAAAAATGGGGAAATGACAAACATGGAGACAAAACAACATGCAACTGAACAATGAACGGATCGCTGAAGAAATTAAAGGAAAAACCAAAAAGTATTTGGAGACAACTGAAAATGATAATATACCATACTAATTCACATGGGACGCAGCAAAAGTGGTCCTAAGAGGGAAATTCATAGCAATACAGGCCCACATTAACAAATAAGAAAAATCTCAAATAAGCAATCTTAAACTATACCTAACATAACTATAAATAGAAGAATAAACAAAGACTGAAGTCAGTAGAAGGAGGAAAATAATAAAAATTAGAGCAGAAATAAATGAAATTAAAACCAAAAAAAACAATAGAGAGGGTCAATAAAACTAAGAGCTGGTTCTTTGAAAAGATAAGCAAAATTGACAAACCCTTAGCTAGACGAACTAAGAAAAAAAGAGAGAACTATCAAATAAATAAAATTATAAATGAAAGAGGAGAAAATACAATGGATACCAGAGAAATACAAAGGATTATAAGAGAATACTATGAAAACCTATGTACCAACAAATTGGACAACCTAGAAGAAATGGATAAATTTTTAGACATAAAACCTTCCAAAACTGAACCAAGAAGAAATACAGAATCTGAAAAGACTACTCACAAGTAAAGAGATTGAAACAATAACCAAAAACCTCCCAAAAGATGAAAGTTCAGGACCACATGGCTTCTGTGGAGAATTCTACCAAACATTCAAAGAAGATTTAGTACCTATCGTGCTCAGACTGTTCCAAAAAATTGAAGAAGATGGAACACTTTCTACAAGGCCAACATCACCCTGATCCCAAAGCCAGACAAGGACAACACAAAGAAGGAAAATTACATGCCAGCATGGCTGATGAACATAGACACAAAAATCCTCAAGAAAATAATGGCAAAACGAATACAGCAACACATTAAAAGGATCATACACCATGATCAAGTGAGATTTATTCCAGGGATGCAGGGATAATTCAACCTCTGCAAATCAATCAATGTGATACACCACATTAATAAAATGAGGAAGAAAAATCAGTTAATCATCTCAAAAGATGCAGAGAAAGGATTTGTTAAGATCCAACACCCGTTTACTATAAAAACTCTCAACAAAATGGATATAGAAGGAAAGTTCCTCAACATAAGAATGGCTATATATGACAAACCCACAGCCAACATCAAACTCAAAAGGGAAAAACTGAAAGTCATCCCTCTGAGAACAGGAAGAAGACATGGGTGCCCACACTTGCCATTCCTGTTCAACATAGTCCTGGGGGGTTTGGCCAATGCTATTAGGCAAGAACAAGAAATGAAAGATATCTAAACTGACAAGGAAGAAATGGAAATTTGCTGTTTGCAGGTGACATGATTTTATATACAGAAAACCCTAAAGAATACATCAGAAAAGTATTAGAATTAATCAACAACTGCATTAAAGTTGCAGGGTACAAAATCAACTTACAAAAATCTGTTGAATTTCTATACTCTAATAATGAATTAACAGAAAGAGAACTCAAGAATACAATCAAATTTACAATTGCAACAAAAAGAATAAAATATCTAGGAATAAATTTAACCAAGGAGGTGAAAGACCTATACAATGAAAACTTCATGGAAATAGAACAAAGAATCCTAAAATTCATATGAGACAACAAAAGACCCTGAATAGCTGAAGGAGTCCTGAGAAAAGAGAGCAAAGCTGGAGGCATCACAATCCCTGACTTCAAAGTATACTTCAAAGCTATAGTAATCAAAACAGCATGATACTGTACAAAAACAGACACACAGATCAATGGAACAGAATTGAAAGCCCAGAAACAAAACCACACATCTATGGACAGCTAATCTCTGACAAAGGAGCTAAGAACATACAATGGAAAAAGGAAATTCTCTTCAATTAATTATGTTGGGGAAACCGGATATCCACAAGCAAAAGAGGGAAAGTAGACCACTATCTTACAACATACACAAAAATCAACTCAAAATAGATGGAAAACTTGAAAGTAAGACGTGAAACCATAAAACTCCTACAAGAAAATATGGGCTGTACACAATTTGACATCAGTTTTCAAAGGATCTTTTTGAACACAATTTCTACTCAGGCAATGGAAACGAAAGAAAAAATAAACAAATGGATCTTCATCACTAAAGATCTTCTGCTTGGCAGAGGAAATCATTAACAAAACGAAAAGACAACCCATCAATTGGGAGAAAATATTCACAAATCATATATCCAGCAAGGGGTTAATCTCCAAAATATATGAAGAACACATTCAACTCAACAACAACAAAAACAAATAACCCAATCAAAAAATGGGCAGAGGGTATGAACAGACATTTTTCCAAAGAAGACATACAGATGGCCAACAGGCACATGAAAAGATGTTCAACATCACTAACCATCAGGGAAATGCAAATCAAAACTACAATGAGATCTCACTTTACACCTGTGAGAATGGCTATAGTCACCAAGGCAAAAAACAACGAATGTTGGAGAGGATGTGGAGAGAAGAGAACCCTCACACACTGCTGGTAGGAATGCAAACTGGTGCTGCTACTATGGAAAACAGTATGGAGATTTCTCAAAAAATTAAAAATAGAAATTCCATGTAACCCAGCTGTCCCACTACTGGGTATTTATCCAAAGAACTTGAAACCAACAATTCAAAGAGACTTATGCACCCCTATGTTCATTGCAGCATTATTCACAATAGTCAAGATGTGGAAGCAACCCAAGTGCCCATCGACTGATGAATGGATAAGGAGATGTGGTATATAAATACAATAGAATACTACTTAGCCATAAAAAAGACAAAACTGCCCCATTTGCAACATGTATGGAACTTGAGAGTATGATGTTAAGTGAAATAAGCCAGACAGAGAAAGACAAGCACCATATGATTTCACTCATATGTGGAAGATAAACAAATACATGGACAAAGAGAACAGATTATTGGTTACCAGAGGGCAAAGGGGTTTAGGGGTGGGCATAAGGAGTAAAGGAGCACATACATATGGTGACTGACAAATAATAATGTACAACTGAAATTTCACAGAGTTATAAAATCCTATGGCCTCAATAAAATTTTTTGAAAAGAAACACAAAAGAACAATAGAAAAAGGAAAACAAGTTTTCCTTTCTCCACCCCCATGTGTTTTAGGAACACATAAGACTGCCATGAACTCACCAGTACAACACAGATTTTTCATAATAAAATTCTGATCATTGATAACACATTACATTTTTTATGTGCAGGTCATCCTTTTCTTGGCATTAAAAGAAAGTTTGAAACTCCTATTTTTCCTCACTTTAGGGGACCAAAGATCCTACTGCTACAGTTCCTTATTTTGGAAGCCATGAAAATCCTTATCTTATGGGAATCTAAGATACTCCCTTCTAGAAACCCTCCATTTGTTTCCCAAAGATCCAGGCACATTCAATAATTACGCTTTTCTGATTGAACATATAAACAAATGCACTCCATGGACTTCCAGCCAATTAAGAGAAAGAGGTAAAGGCAGTTCACTGAAATGTAATTTTTAAAACTTACAGGATATAATAGAGCATGTAATTTTCATGGAAATATAGGCTACCAAAATGGACTAAAAAAAGGGGAAAAATCTTTTTTTTTTTTTGGAAGATTACCCCTGAGCTAACTACTGCCAGTCCTCCTCTTTTTGCTGAGGAAGCCTGGCCCTGAGCTAACATCCGTGCCCATCTTTCTCTACTTTATACTGGGACGCCTACCACAGCATGGCGTGCCTAACAGTGCCAGGTCTGCACCCGGGATCCAAACCAGCAAACCCCAGGCCACCAAGAAGAGGAATGCACGAACTTAACCACAGCGCCATCAGGCCAGCCCCAAGGGAGATCATTAATTGTAAATGAATTGAAAAGGTTGTCAAAGACAGACCATTTTTAAAGGCATCAGGCCCAAATTGTATTGTGGGTGATTTCCAATAAACATTTAAGGATCCTGAAACTTTCAGTTTTCTTATGAATTTTTCTTAACTCATTCTGTTAGGACAGCATAACCCTCTCTGCAAACCAGATAATAGCACCTAATATATCTGATAACATCACACATCTAATATATGTATACACACCAATCACATCTTCGAATATAGATGTAAACTTCTTATAAAACATTAGCAAATTACATATCAATGAAATAAAGCAATGAAAAATCATTATTGGGAAGAGTTTAGTCCAGAAATTCAAGGAGAAATATTAATGCTGAAACAGCAGATTTAAAAGAAAAACAATGTGGATTACCTCAGTGATGCAAAAAGTATTCAATACAATTCAACCCAAATCCTTGTGAGAAAAAAACACTTAAGAAGCCAGGAACTGAAGAAAAAAAGTATTATCTTGATAAAGAATATCTGCGAGAACTATATAGTAAACATTATACCTAATGAATAAACAATAAAACACTTTCCATTACCATCCATGGCTAGACACTGATGCACTTTATTACCACTAACATTAATCTTTAAACTTTAATTCACTACAGTTCAAAAGACACGAGAAAAAATGAGAAAGTATATAAATTTTGGAAAGCTGGAGAAAAAGAAATCATTGTTCCCTGGTATTGAAAGGATGTATCCAAAATAATTTAAAGGAATTCACTGAAAAATTATGGAAAATGATAAAAGAGTTCAGTCAGGTGCTAACATGCTAAATCAAATTATATACATCATTGGTTTCCTATACACCACCACTATCCATGGAGCAAATGTAATAGAGCTTCCTCAGGCAAAATGAAAGACCATGTATCATAAAATAAAGTCATGATCTAAATGTGCACACACACATTAGAATTGCTTCTAGCAAACATCCACTTAAACACACGTCAGGAATCACAGGAAAGGAAGGGAAAGGCTCAGGACCAAACATAGATAGAAAGCAGAGAAGTTAATACCCGTCCATCAGTGAAAGGGTAAACTGGAAAAAAATCCACCTACCAGCAAAGAAGATAACAGTATAACTTGTCTGCCTCAGGCTGGGCTTTGAGAGGAAGAAACATAATCTCTTCAGAGAATTCAAAATCCTGATGTGAGTTTGGGATTCGAGTTTGCAATGCCTACATGGGATGGGAAGCCCCAAAGTGAAAAATTAACTAAGAATGATTCAGGGTTAGTAAAGCCCTATGATGCCTGAAGGAAACAAATATCTGCCCTCTCTTAAGGAATGCACACTGAACACAAGCCTTCCAAACTTTCCACATAAATAGCTGAGCATAAATTCATAAGTCAAAATAACAAAAAGCATGAAGAAACAAGCCATTATTAGCAAGAATCAAAAGAGACAACCAAAACACAATCACACTCTCAAGGACTTTGAGTACTGGAGTAATCAGATAGAGCATACAGTATAAATATGAACGCTAACAGAAAACGTCTAAAGGTGATACTTTAAAAACATGAGCAAGAAACAAGATATTATAAAAGAAAAAAGGAGATTTGTAAAAAGAATAAAACAGAAATTCTAGAAATGAAAACTATACTGAACTAAAGAAACTCCCTGAAATAGATCACATACAAAGAGAGAGAATACACAAGAAAGGTGGTTAGGAGACATGGAGAAGAAAACAAATGCATTTAATAAATATTATATGTGACATGAGTTTCAGGAGGAAAAAATAAGAATGAGGAAGAAGTACTATTTTATGAGATATAACTGAGAAATTTTCACAACTGATGAAAAATACAAATTCCTAGATGTACAACATATCCTGACAGAATACATAAAAAGTAATCCACTTATACTCACATTGTAGCAAAACTGCACATCACCAAAGACAAAAAGCACATCATTTCTATACACTAGCGACACTCAGAATAAGAAATTAAGAAAACAATACCATTGTGCCCCGCCTGGTAGTGTAGTAGTTAAGTTCACGTGCTCCAACTCAGCCACTGGAGGTTTGCCTGTTTGGATCCCAGGCACGGTCCTAGCACTGAAGGTCAAACCATACTGTGGTGGCATCACACATAAAATAGAGGAAGATTAGCACAGATGTTAGTTCGGTGGAAATCTTCTTCAAGCAAAAAGAAGAAGATTGGCAACAGATGTTAGCTCAGGGACAATCTTCCTCACCAAAAAAAAAAGAAGAAAAAAGATACTAGAAAAAAATGAATCTTTAAATTTAAAAGGAAAAGAAAAGAATCCCAATCACAATTGCATCACAAGAATAATATGCCCAGGAAGAAATTTATTCAAGGAAGTGAAAGATCTGTTCATTGAAAACCTTAAGACATTGATGAAAGAAAGTGAAGACGATATACATAAACGCAAAGATATCCCATCCTCATGGACTGGAAGAATTACCATTGTAAAGTATACACGCTACCCAAAGAAATCTACAGATTCCATGCAATCTCTTTCAAAATACCAATGGCATTTCTTACAGGAATAGAAAAAAACCATACTGAGAAAGAAGAACAAAGCTGGAGGCATCATAATTATGATTTCAAACTATATACTACAAAGCTACAATAATCAAAACAGTATGGTACTGGCATAAAAACAGACATACAAACCAATGCAACAGAATCAACAGCCTAGATATAAATCCATGCATATACAGGCAATTAATTTACAACAAAGTCAAGAATATACAACAGGAGGGGCTGGCCCCGTGGCCGAGTGGTTAAGTTCGCGCGCTCTGCTGCAGGCGGCCCAGTGTTTCGTCAGTTCGAATCCTGGGCGCAGACATGGCACTGCTCATCAGACCACGCTGAGGCGGCATCCCACATGCCACAACTAGAAGAACCCACAACGAAGAATATACAACTATGTACCGGGGGGCTTTGGGGAGAAAAAGGAAAAAATAAAATCTTTAAAAAAAAAAAAAAAAGAATATACAACAGGGAAAGGATACTCTCTTCAATAAATATTGAGAAAACTGGATAACCTCATGCATAATAATGAAATCAGACCCCTATCTTACACAACTCACAAAAATTGCTTGAAATGGATTAAAGATTTAAGCATAAGAACTGAAACCATAACCTCCTAGAAGAAAAAATAGTGGAAAAGCTCCTCAACATTGGTCTCGGAAATAATTATTTGGCATTGATAGTAAAAGCACGAGCAACAAAAGCAAAAATTGATAAATGACACTACATCAAACTAGAAAGCTTTTGCACAGCAAAAGAAACAGTCAACAAATGAAAAGACAACCTACAGAATGGGAGAAAATATTTGCAATTTATGTATCAGATAAGGTGTTAGTATCCAAAATACTTAAACAACTGATAAAATCAATAGCAAAATAAAACAAAATCAGATTTTAAAATGGGCAGAAGAATTGAATAGATATTTTTTCAAACAAGGCATTCAAATGGCCAATAGGTACATGAAAAGGTGCTCAACATCACTAAGCATGAGAGAAATTAAAATCAAAACCACCGTGAGATAATCACTTCGCACCTGCTAGATTGGCTATCATCAAAAAGACAAGGGATAACAAGTGTTGGTGAGGATGTGGAGAAAAGGAAACCATTGTGCACTGTTGGTAGAAATATACATTGGTACAGCCACTGTGGAAAACAGTATTGACATTCCTCAAAAAATTAAAAATAGGACTACCATATGGTCCAGCAATACCATCACTGGGTACATACCCAAAGGAAGTGAAGTTAAGATCTTGAAGAAGTATCGGCATTCCTATGTTCATTGCAGCATTATTTACAATATCCAAGATATGAAGACAATCTAAGTGTCCATCACTGGATGGATGGATAAAGAAGATGTGGTCAGTCATAAAAAATAGAAAATCCTGTCATTTGTGACAACATGGATGGACCTTGAGGGCATTATGCTAAGTGAACCAAGTCAGATAAGACAGATATTGTATGATCTCAAATATATGTGGAATCTAAAAATCTGAACTCACAGAAACAGAGTAGAATGAACATAGGTTACCAGGTGCTGGGGATGGGGAGAAGTGAAGAGATGTTGGTCAAAGTGTACAAACTCTCCGTTATAAGAAGAGTAAGTTTTCGAGATCTAATGTACAGATGGTGATTACAGTCAACAACATGGTAATACTTGAAAGTTGCTGAGACAGTATATCTGAAATCATCTCACTCTAAAAAGAACTGGTAATTAACATGAGGTGATGAAAGCATTAGCTAACACTAAGATGATAATCATTTCGCAATTATAAATGTACCAAATCAACACATTGTATACCGTAAACAAACACAATGATACATGTCAATAGTATCTCAGTAAAGCTGGGGGGTGGAAAGGAATTACCCGTCTCAAACACACAAGCTGTCTCATGCAGTTTTTAATCAGTGTAGACTAGCATAATGTACTAAAACAAGACAGAAAAGCAAGTAAATCCAAACCCATGAGCATTCTGCACACAGTGGAAGTGCATTCTATATAAGATCAAACCATTCAATAAATTCAGCTAATCTTAAATAACTACTGTAATTTTGTAGATAGCTTCACTAACATGCTTATCTAGCTGTATCCAAATTAAGAGATTTCATATGAGTAGAGCGTTGGAAAAGAGGAAAACTGGGCAAGCATTTTTCCCCAAACATCATCTGTTTCTCTACATGTGGAAACTTATAGCAACATTATGAGACTATAATCATTCTGCATATAATTAAAAACTGGACTGGTAGCCAAGGAGTTGAGGTCCAGTTCTCTTCTAGGTTTTTGGCAATCTAATTGAAACTCATTTGTATGTTGTGCTCTCTGAGCCTTACAAGCCATGAAAATTGAGCCCTTGTACTCTCTCAGGCATAGCATTCGGCATGTTTTAACAAAATTCTCTTTGAGCTATGGTTAAGCAGATAGATTTCCTCTACTGCCTCTAAATAATTTGGATACCAATCAAAATGTGTCCGTGTGTGTGTGTGTGTGTGTGTGTTTCCACACGTGCATATCTCAGTAACTTCTTAATGACTCCCACTGAAACTTCATCACCAGCAGCAGAATCAGACACTTGACTTCCACTTCCTTGTCCAATATTATTCCCTTTGCAATTCTTATATTAATCCTGAGGCTGAGGGATTTTCACGTAAGACAGGGACACAATGGAAGTTCTTGAAAACGTGACTTTTTGAATCTGCCCTTTCTTTCCTGAAAGGGAAGTAAAGACACTAAGATGTTTAGTCTTCTAAAAGGCTATACCTTCAGAAACAATATTTTCAAGAATTAATGTCACCAGTGTTCATTCTGCTCTGTACCTAATAACATACAATTTGTAGTTGGAGTTTCAGGATCAAAGAATTAGGTAAAGACGTTAAGCTTTTAGCTCAGGTTAAAATTGTGGATAGTGAAATTGAGATGTCATATTGATTACATATAAATAGTTTGACTTTGATATTTTCCAGGTATATTAAATGCTTCAGAGCCAAGATGATCTTCTCAGTGCCAGAAACAACAAAGGTGGGTGTTAACTATTGGGAAGAGAGGTGATGTGTTAAGAAGGATTCAGAAATGTGGTCCATTCAGTGTGAGAGAAGGCATCATGCATTTGCTGTGACTCTTTGAGTTGCTTATTGATTGCCTCAGGCTAAGGTCAACATAAATTGGGTTTCCAGAGCCCCTTTCTGCCAAATTCTTATCTTCAGGCAGACTTTACCAAATATTCTTGTTATACGAAATTAGACCCCATATTTATAAGATTGAAGGGGGAAAACAAACCGTTGTTTCTTCCCTCCTTTTTCAAGATTTCCCTTTGTCTCAGTCAAACATAGATTCATAATATAATCCACATGAAAAACAGGAATAATATTAATACTTACCAGAGGACAGTGATGAAAATTCAATAAATCAACATTTCATAACTTTTCACACACAGTAAACACTCAAAAAATAGTATCTTTGTCACTGCTGGAAATCATATCTCCTAAATTATCACCTATCCCACCCAAATCTACCTCTACTTTCCTCTTGACATTTTACATTTTGTCTTGCATTATGTTCATTAATTTATAAAAATCATCCACTTTTCCTAAGCTGAAAACACTTTGACAATGTGGTCCCATTTATCCATATACATTTGAAGACTGCAATAAATATTCACTTGCTAAGTATGAGGTAGAGCAAATAATAATTTTAAATTTCCTAAGAATGATCAATAACACCTTATAAAAAATAAGCATTATTCTAAAGATGTGTACATCTCTGCCTGCTGTGTGATGCCTCCACTCTCTTGGCTTTTCCCACAAAGGGAAAGAGGAAGAAGAGAATGTGATTGATACAGTATGCACCACCTCTCAAAAGCAGGTCACTATCTTTATTCTCTTCCCTACAATCAAGCAAGGATCATATCAGTTATGCAAAATGAATAAATTCTAGAGAACTGCTGTACAGCGCTGTGTCTAATACTGTATTGTGCACCCCAAAATTTGTTAAGAGCATAGGTCTCATGTTTAAGTCTTTTTAACACAATAAAAGAAATTACACATATTCTTTAAGATTTGGATTTGCATATTGTCTCAATTTGTTTCCCAATAATAAATTTTAAATATTTTAAAATAATTATCAATCAAATAATCTGATTAGTATAAGGTAATCACAATGACAAGTAACCTATATGGAACAATAGGTTGTATTTTAAGAAATTCAAACAAAGCAGCCAACAGCAAGGAAACTGACTCATGTCCCAGTAACACTGCAGTAAGAAACAGAACGATATCCATTGTTTTTAGCAAGATAAGATGCTGTGGAAGTCAACAGAATGTTTGCTAATAAGAATATAAAAGTTGTAGACTACGAGTCTACAGTGGTTGGAACCATGGTTAGTTAACTTTGTATTTATGCTTCAGACAGTTCCTGACATTCAATAAATTTGTGTGGAATAAAAAATAATAAAATTTAAAAACTAAAATATGTTAATTAAATGAAATACGTTATGTAACCATCACTACTTAACATAAATGATTATTCTTTTCAAAAAATAGTTTTATAGGGAAAGAATTATTGAATGACATTGCTTGTGATAATTTGATTTGATCACCAAACTGACTGGATCTTAAAAATTGGGACAACTCAACAAACTGCAAACAGTACAACCACATGAGGAACATCCTGAATTGCATTCTTAGTGCGTTGGAAGAGAACAAAATAAATAGCGAAGTCTTTTCAAATGAAGTAGCTTGAAACAAAGGAGAGAGAAAGATGACTCAATGGAGCTGAAAAACTACACCAGGGTCAAAGAATTTATTTTCCTTGGCCTAACCCAAAATCAAGAACTGAACTTGCTCTTATTTCTCTTATTGCTTTGGGTGTATGTGACAACTCTGCTGGGAAACCTCCTCATCATGGTCACCGTGACCTGTGACTCTCGCCTCCAAACCCCCATGTATTTTTTGCTCCGTAATTTATCTATTGCCGACATCTGCTTTTCTTCTATCACAGTTCCCAAAGTTCTGGTGGACATTCTGTCACAGAGAAAGACCATCTCCTTCAATGGCTGCTTCACCCAGATGTTTTTCTTCCACCTCATTGGAGGGGTGGATGTATTTTCTTTGTCGGTGATGGCATTAGATCGCTATGTGGCCATCTCCAAGCCCCTGCACTATGTGACCATCATGAGTAGAGGCCGTTGCATTGGGCTAATAGTGGCCTGCTGGCTGGGGGGCTTTGTCCACTCCATCGTGCAGATCGTCCTGTTGCTCCCCCTCCCCTTCTGTGGACCCAATGTTCTTGACACTTTCTACTGTGATGTCCCCCAGGTCCTCAAACTGGCCTGCACTGACGTTTTCATGCTTGAGCTGTTGATGATTTCCAATACTGGACTGCTCAGTGCACTGTGGTTTATGTTCCTGCTTGTGTCCTACACAGTCATCCTAATGATGCTGAGGTCTCAGGCAGGGGAGGGCAGGAGGAAAGCCATCTCCACCTGCACCTCACACATCTCTGTGGTGACCCTGCACTTTGTGCCCTGTATTTATGTCTATGCCCGGCCCTACACTGCCCTCCCCCCCGATAAGGCCATCTCTGCCACCCTCAGTGTGATCTCCCCTCTGCTGAACCCCGTGATTTACACTCTGAGGAACCAGGAGATGAAGTCAGCCATGTTGAGACTGAAGAGAAGATTTGTGCCTTCTGACAAGGTATAGACTGGTCTCTCACTCCTCACCACGTTTGAAAATGTTTGTCCATCACATAAACTCTATTGACTAAAGGATTTCTATATAATCATTATATTTCTACTAAGATGCACATGACTTTCAGAGATTCTGATCAGCATGCAATAATAATGTAAAAAGATGAATTTCACATTACAAAAGGAAGTAGAAAACTCAAATTGTTAGCTAGAGAAGTGTTTATTGCTTTTGTGACACAGTCTTGGAAGAAATAAAGAAATCAGAATAGAAATACACTCGGACAATTTTATCACATTGGAATTGTTGTGGGGTTTGTTTTCCAGCTCTAGTGGTATAACTGACAAATAAAAATGGCATATATTTAAGATGTACAACTTGATGTTTTGATATACATATAGATTGTGAAATGAACATTGGGGGGAAATGGGTTAAGGTGGGATCCCTCTCTCTTATTTCTTACAACTGCGCGGGAATCTCCAACTTTCTAAATAAAAGTACCAGTAAGGAAAAGGAAAAATATATATGCTCAGACATTCCCATTCCAGGAATGAAGTTGAGACACATGTTAGAAAATAATGCAGTTTGGACATTGGATTCTATAAATTCTCTCATGAAGTAATCACATCGTAAAGAAGTAAACACATCCAAAGTAACTTCCTCCTCTGATTCTATGATAGGATAAATAACTATCACCTGATGGTTTTTCCATATAAACCCACACTCCCATGGATGAGAGCAGGTGCCTGGAAGCTAGCACATCTGGAGTTAGAATATGGACCTCACCAACTACAAATCCTGTGACCTCATGCGAGGTCCTTACCCGGACCTTCCTCTGAACCACAGGTCCACTGGCCATGCCTCCACCGCTCTCCCTCCGTGCCCTGGGCTTAGCTTGAGCACAGCACTCAGGACCTTGTTTCCAATTCCCTGTCCTCCTTCTTCCTATCTCCCCTGGTAGAAAGAGGCTTTACTTGTTGTATCCCCAGCATCTGGCACAGAAAGTAGAACATGGAAAATACTCATAGAAGTTTTTCAGTTACAAAACTCAATGAATGAATATTGCCTCTAACTCTCTTCTGCTCCTCTCAAGTCATTGGAGAATAGGGTTAAGAAAACAGTTAATTTGTTGTTATTATTCTCTGTTACCATGTCTCCCTAAAAATGACAGAAGCATACGAAGCTACATCAGACTATGCATATGCATTCAGAAGGGTTGGCATGAAGGGGGAAACATTATTCAATATATCAGCTTGGCTTTTATTTGTTTACATTTTACAGCTGCTGGGAGTTGGATATTTTTTCCTCTCATTTCTGGAGGTACATCCTAGATTTTAGAATCTTTGAAACTAGAAATATGTTCATGTCACAGTACAAATCTCAGTCCAAAAATCAGACATGCAAATGTCCTCAGGTGGGGATGTGCCCAGAGCATCCAAGAAACAGCAAGGAGGCCTTTGTAAGTAAATGAAAGGAGGAGAGAGGTAGTAGTTGAGGTCGGAGAGATAATGGAGCCATAGGACCAGGTCTTTAGGAAGGTTTAGACCATTATGAAGATTTTGATTTTCACATTAAACAAGATGGGAGGCAATTGGAGGGCTTTGAAGAGCAGAATAGTGATGCATGTTTTAACAGAATTGAAGGGGCCACTGTTATGCCTAGACTGAAGAGGGATGAGGACAAAAACAGGGAGACCAATTAAGAGGCTACTGCAATAGTCCCATGAAACAAATAATGAAGACATGATTTAGGGTAGTAACGGTGGAGGTGGTGAGAATATCAAAAAACTCTGAAGGCAAGCAAGTAGGATTTGTTGAAGGATCCAGCATGGATATTCTGGTTGCATGTGTATCCTGTGAGAACTACATTAACTATTTTGTTCATCAGCTCTTTGAGAGCTCCCTCACTCTCACCTACATAATCTCTTCAGGTCCAACAGCTCCTTCCAATACTTGAGTATCACACTTCAGGAATCACCTTGTGTGCATGAAACTGCCTAAGGAAGTTGCTCAGAATCCTGAAGAATCAACGTTAACATCCCAAAAGAAAAGCTATCAAGAGGAAACATCGGGAGTAATGTGGAATTCTGGCTAAATTGACTTGACAAGATTATCGCTAAAGTCAGGCCAAGGTGATCAGACATCACTTGGGGGATGGTGGAGGGTGAGGAATCTGAATAGAGGGTGATAGGATATGGAGGATGAGAGATTTTGGCTAAACTGGCTTAGCAGGATTTTTGCTAAAATTGGACAATGCAGATACAAGCATGGAGGTCCAAAAGTTGAAGCCCAGTTGAAAAGTTCAGGGGAGCCTGAGTAGAATATGGTCAAGGAGAGAATCTTTATCACTGCTAGAAAATTTTAGACTCTAGACAAAAAGTGTGTCTCTAAGCATATGTGCCTGAGTCATATCTTAATTAGTCCCACTGAAATCACCTAACCATCAGCAGAATTTTTCCACAGCCACAACCAACTATATTCCCTCTGATACTTCTCATACTAGTTTGGAGATCAAGGAATTGGGAAACATGATGGAGCACTGACAATCAGTGTGGACAAACCAAGAAAATATTATTTCCTGAGTCTGCCATTTTCCATATAACGATAGAAGGGAAGCCGCTGAAATCACTGGCTTTGAGAGGGGTATTTAACAGAATTTTCTAAAGCTAAGTGAATCCCAAGGTACGTGAGAACATTATTTAAGATATTGGAGAAGGAGATTGGAGACTTTAGGCAAGAAATATAGCTCTATATGAGGGTGAACGCCAGTGCTATCTGGGTATCTATGCACAAGCATGAGAAAAGAGTGCGAATAATTGAACTCTAGATGTAATCGTTACTATTCATAAATACATTCTGTCTAAAAATAATGTAGTAAGTACACAAGATGCTACATTCCAGGGTGAAACTTCAGTGACAGGCAGCACAGCTAAGAAATATGAACAAAGAGAATATTGTGAAGTGAGAGTCATAGAAAGGAATTCAGTTTGGAATTGGGGAAAAGGCAACTCTTTTTTTTTCCTTGAATCCCTTGAATTACACAAAGAAGAGATTATTGTCAGGCTTCTTTCCTGTAGATGGATCTCCTCAGATTGAAATCTACAGAGTTGCTTCTTATACTAAATTTAAAACTAGAAAGAAAATAAAATGTGTCAAACCTTATAAAAGTTGGAAGAATAGTGCAATGAACACCTACATACCCTTCCCTAGATTTACCAAAGAATAAAAATTGTATGGCAATGATATTCTTTCATATGTCTTTCCATGCTCACATACTTGTGTCCTTTCTTTCCAGACAAACTTCTGTCTCATGAGCAACTTGTATATATTCAAGTGATCCCCTAAAGCCAGATCTCCTGTTCTCTCCCCTCCCATATACTGCAAACACAGATGTCACCGCTTCCACGCAGGTTTCTCTGAGCCTCTAGGTGAGAAGTCGCCCATTTCTCACACACAGCTCATTTGTCTTTAGACGGTCCCCAACACTCCCATATCACTGTTAGATTTCAGTTCTTTTTCTACTGCTTTTGGATTATATTCCTTTCTCTCAAATAACCTTAAACCCTGTCAATTTTATATCAATATTTGCTAAATAATTAGATGGATTAAAAATAGGGAAAAATGGAGTAGAAGATGGAGGATGTTGCCTGAATTACCAAAGGTAGTTTGTGAACACAGGACCTATTCCTTTCTGACAAATAGGCCTGACTTGGGGTCTAAGGTATTATCTACCTTCTACCCTTCTGTGTAGACCATAATCTGTTATTTACATGGGGGTCCCTGTGGAGTGCTTTCATAACTAGTTTGGACCTCCACGATATCTCTAGTAACTAAAATGAGGAGATGTTTTCTGGTGATCATTTCTGCTCTTTAACTATTAGAATTGATGGCTCAGCTGCCATTTAGTTCAACACAATCCATTTCCTGATAAGCCTCCAGTGTTAAGGTTAGCCAACATAGTACTAATCATAACAGATGACCAGCCATGTATTCTGAGACTCTGCATATGTTAATTCACCTAATCCTCATAACTTCCCTGTGAGGTGGGTGTTACTATAATCCCTGTTCCACAGATGAAGAAGGGGAGACTCCATGAGGTCTCACTTACCCAAATGACACAGTGACAAAGCCAAGACTTGAGCCCAGGTGGCTCTCATTGCAGAGAACTACACTGGACTTCTCTGGTCTGCTACGATGATGTCAGATAATAAGCCAAACCAAGAAGGTACCCCCTTGCTACCATACACTGTCACCACCCTCTGGGCTACTCTCATTGACACTGGGAGAGAAACACTTGCAATTTCCCCCAAAACGGTATGTTCTGTTCAAGCTCTTTCAGAATACATGTTCTGGGAAATGTACAGCTCCTCTAAAAGATTATCAGTATATTTAAAGAAGCTGTGTGTCTTTGACACTTACTAACCTGGAATTTTTCTTTAAGGTAACACAAGTGTAAGTTCACATATTGATTAGGCAATGCTCTAAATATTGATGCTTTTGCATAGATTCACTCATTTAATCTTCACAAAAATCACATAAAGGAAACGCTGTTGTTTCCAAATACCGATGCAGGGGCAGAGGCCAAAGGGCTAAATTCGCTTCTCTTGTAGCATAATGAGTAAGTAGCCAGCTAGGAGTTGATCAGGCTGTGGGATGTCAGAAGCTCCCAGGTATCTCCCTGTATGCTATGATACCTTTTTGTAGCTATTTTAGTTTTCCATATTAAGTAGACTTGGGACAAAATTGAATACAGACAAAATAAAACTTGAAAGGAATGTAGCAAGGTGAAAAGAAATATCTTTGTTTGTACTGAGAAACACACTCAAAAAGTGGGAGAAGTGACTTTCACCTTTTGTTTCTCTTTATGGTAAGAAAAGGAAGATAAACTGCAAAGAAAGAAATTAAAGTCCATTTCAAAGATTGATGGAAAAAAAGAAAGGCATTTAAAAACAATACAATTATATAGTGAGTATATGCTTAACATTTTAAAAAACTGACAAACAGCTTTCAAAAGTGATTGCACCATAGTACTTTCCCACCAGAGTTTCAGTTCCTCTGCATTTTTGTTGACTGTTGGTACAAGTCTTTTTTCTTTTAGCTGTTCTAATTGGTGTGTACTCTTATCTCAGTAGTGTTTTAATTTACATTTCCCATGATAAATGATGCTGAGCATCTTTTCTTATACTTATATGCTGTCCCTGTATCTTCTTGTTGAGGTGTCTGTTGAAACTTTTTGTCACTTTTTTAAAATTCAGTTGTTTGTTCTCTTATTATTGAATTTTAAGACTAAAGCCATTCTACTCCTAGGTACTTACCCAAGAGAAATGAAAACATATGTCCCCCGAAGACCTGTACACAAATATTCGTAGCGGCTTTATGTGTAATAGTCAAAACCCAGAAACAACCCAAATGTCCGTCAACAAGTAAATGGATAAACAAAACTGGCATATCTATGCAATAAACAAAACCAAAATATTGGTACACACAAAAACTTGGATGAATTTTATGAGTGAAACAAGCCAGACAATAAGGGAGTGCATATTGTAGGAATTCTTTTGTAGAAAATGCAAATGAATGGATAGTGACAGAAAGCACATCAATGGTTGCCTGAAGAAGAATAGGTAGAGAGGACATATGACAAAGTGTGACAAGAACACTTTTGGTGTCAACAAATGTTAATTATCTTAAACATAGTGATGATGTCATAGGTATAGGCTTATGTCAAAGCATATCAAAGTGTACTCTTCAAATATGAGTCTGTTGAATGTCATTGATAGCACAATAGAAAAATAACTTTTAAAAATAAATTTGAACAATGAAAAGAAGAGAAGCTCTAAGTTACCACTTTTCTTTTAATACTTTAGGAACTATTCAACAGCCAAGGGTTTTGGTACCTAAAGAAGTTTAAGGTAAAGACAGAACCAAAGTAGTCCCCTTAATGAAGAATAGCGGAAGAGAGAAGAATTTTATGGCTTTAAAATTTTCTAATTTTTCATAGCATTAAATTTGTGATTTAAAAGAGGGAGGCATGCTTCTGTAGAATTCAGTCCAAAGAGAACTATTTTTCAGATGGGGGTTCTTAAACTCTTTAAATGGAGAACTCAGTCTGGAAAAAAACCCACACTCCTGTGGAAACTCAAAGGCCCCCAGTCATACCAAATAGGCACTGCCTTATCCATACACAAAAGTGCATCCATCTTTATATCCTTCATGCCACAATAGTCCATTTCTGAATATTTAACATCCACTTGTTCACCTTGGATACTTAGAAATTATATGCTAAGAACATTGTTTTTATGCATTTTCTAAAATATTTGTAATTTACACAAGAAATAATTAAATGCATGCTTGTGTAAAAGATGTCATTTTGGACACGTTAGACATAACCTCGACCAGCTCTTCATGTCTTCAGACCTAATACTTGTCTCCATAAACCTGAATCTATTAGGGGAGAGTAAACCCTTTCTGAAATAACACTTTTAATTTTTTCCAAGTTACATGAGGAAGAACAAACATGATTCGATGGAGTTGGGAAATGGCCCCAGGGGAAAAGAATTTATATTTCTGGGACTTACTCAGTCCTAAGACATAAGCTTGGTCTTGTTTCCCTTTTCATACTTTGTGTACTTGACATCTCTGTTGGGAAACCTCCTCATCATGGTCACCTTGACCTGTGAATCTCACCTTCGCACCCACACATACTTCCTCCTCCACAATCTAGGCACGTGTGACATGTTTCTCCTCCATCACTGCTCTGAAGGTCTTAATAGACCTTCTGTCAAATATAAAGCTGCATGACATATCCTATACAAGCTGCATGACACAGATGTTTTTCTTCCATCTCCTTGGTGGAGCAGACATTTTTTTTCTCTCTCTGTGATGGTGTTTGATTGCTAGATAGCGATCACCAAGCCCCTGCATGATATGCCCATCATGATTAGGGGCTATGCACTGCCCTCATTTTGGCTTCCTGGGTGGGAGGCTTTGTCCACTCTATCGTGGAGATATGCCTATTGCTGCCCCCACCCCTTGCTGTGGACCCAGTGTTCTTGACACCTACTGTGATGGTCCACAGGCCCTCAAACTCATCTGTATCTTTGCACTTGAGCTCGTGATGATTTCGAACAACAGCTTACTCAATACCCTGTGGTTTATCTTCCTGCTTGTGTCCTACACAGTCATCCTAATGATACTCAGGTCTCAGGCAGGGGAGAGCAGGAGGAAAGCCATCTTCACCTGCACCTCACACATCCCAGTTATACACTTTCTGCCCTGCATCTATGTCTATACCTGGCCCTTCACTGCCCTTCCCACAAATAAGGCCTTGCGTCACATTCACTGTCATCTCCCTTCTGCTGAACCCCTTGATCTACACTCTGAGGAACCAGAAAATGAAGTCAGCCATTAGGAGACTGAAGAGAAGACTCATGCCTTCTGTGGTGGAACAAAGTAAGAGTCTCCTACCTCTTCATCACCAAAGACTCTTTTCATTATTTTTCTCATAGAGTCCTATATATATAGTCAAATATTTTGTCAATAAATCAACTATAGTTACTAGGTAACAATATATTTTTCTAGCTAAGTTAACAGGTTGCTGGTAACCCAAGTTTCTGGTAAGCATGATGTAACTAGTGTTATAGGATTCACCTGATTGATGTATTTCCACTCAAAGATCAAAGTAGCAATGTGTCAATCAAGGAAACTATATGGCAGATGAAGAGATTGTTGAATCCAACTCCTTTTCAAGAGGTAAGTAAACAGAAGCCTAGAGATAGAGTTATTTGTTCAAGATCTCATATCAACTTAATTATAGAGTCTTCCAAAACCCAATCAATTGCTCTTCCACCATTTGAATATAATTTATGACATTACTGTACCTGTCTATGGAAAACTGCAGTCCTGTTCTAGAGAGATCTTATGATCAGTGCATCTGAAGTACACATATATGGGTACATATTTGTCATCACAGTTTAAGACATTGTTTCTGCTTAAACTCCAAAAGGGCTTGTGTCCTTGAGAACCTCAAAGGTACATAATGGTTGTCTGTCTGGATTCCCATCAGGAATGAAGAAGCTTTGAAAGATTTCCAGTAATAGCCTAAAGGAATTTGTGTTATATAGAAATAGATGGGCCAGATTCACATTCTTGTGATAAGTTTAGACAAAGGCAGAACCTCAGGGATCCTAAGCAAAGAGTAAGTCATTCTCATTATTCAAGAACTGATTTTCCAGTTACAGCCTTACCACGGCCAATCTGAGACTGGTTGCATCATTGAGGATGTACCTTCTTCTCACTTCTCATTTCCAAGAAAGGAAGAGGAAGGGTTAAAGTCGATAAAACACTAATGAATCTATTTTTCAGTCTATTGGTGTTTGTGAACAGGAATTACAAGCTAGTGTTTTTGTGTGGGAAAACATGGTAAAAGTAAAGTACTATAGCTGAAAGCTGTAACTTCACAGTCATACAAACCAGGGTCCAAATCCTATCTCTGCCATCCACCAGAGTGGGAACTGGAACAAGTTATTGTATCTCTTCACAGGTCATAGTTCACCTATACAAAGATATTTATAATATCCATCTCATGGAGTTGTTATGAAGGTTAAAATGAGATGGTATATGTGAAACATACAATGTTTGGAAGACAGTAAGTGCTCACTGAAAAGCTAATTTTTTTTTTTATATCATCCATATTGAACTGCCTAACAAACACACATTCTGTCCTTCATCGATGTGTTTCACTCTCCTCCTGTGTGGCCCAAACTCATCATTACACGGAAAAAATGAATGGGGTAGAAAATATAGGAATGTGCAATGAATTCAAATAATTTTTCATCTTAAAATCTGGGCTTTCTGTCATTAAAATGTGAAAATAGCTTTGCTTGCTATTTTTATAGCTTAAAGAATCATCCTGAAGCTGATGAGATAAAGCAAAAGAGTGTTTCATATCAAAAGAAGGTAATGGCTCAAAGATAAACCCTTGGCTTTTAGAGTAGAGGTAAAAGATCAGATCATGAAGTCAGATCCCATGGGATAGAAAAGAGCTCAAGGAAAGTTAGCCAAAGGATACGGAGTGTTGAAAACAAACTTCACTTACGTCCCACATTGAGTCTGGAATGGTCCCAGAAGCACTCATCACCTAACTGGCTCAATTGATTGCCATTTCCTGTCACCAGATCAATCCATTCTATCTTTTACAATATTAATCTACTTCCCCTAGCATGAAAATTCTAACAATAATTCACAAGTTAAGTCACTATTCACAGGGTCCCACTATCTTTGCTCAGGTAGCTCTTGTCTCAAGACCCTAAGCTTTTCCATATGAAATTGCCTATGCTAAATGCATACCATGAACCATTTTATAGCCTGTTTCCTACCAATGGATCCTTTCCTTTCCTTCCTATCTCTTGTGACTCACTCAAATCAGATTTTTATGACTATTTCAGAATCGGATGATGCCAAAGATCTGTAGGGTCTGAATCACTGTCTGTATCTCAGAAGCATAATCCCAAGGGGCAAGAACCCAGGAACTCCTGCCACATCATTGTTCCTGAGACTTCATCAAACCATGTAAACACACAACACAATCTAATTCATTATTTCAGTGGAATGGGAAAGAATTGCCTCTGACTGCACAAACATATATCATTTATCTGGATGACATAAAATCACAAGCTAGGCTGCATTTTTGTCTAATTAAATCAGTTATTATTATTTTTTAAGCTCTGCTGCTAAGAGCCGTAAAAATCAACTGTCTCTTGGCACACACATGGCTTTCAAACTACCCTCTCTTTCATTGCTCCCTGAATCAAACATTTCAGTGACCAACATCTCTAGGTAACAATGAACCCAATAATATAAAATAATTCTGAAATAATTAAACTGATGAATATCAAGAGCTGTCACCATGATACCTCTCTAGATTCTAAGTGAGCTGTGGATCTTAGAGATGTAGATTAAGATAATTGCATAGGGTCAATGTATATATTGTGTGGGGGAGTGGAATTAGCCACCCCAAGATATGTCTCTTTGGCATGAGGATTATTTTGAGCTGGTGACTTTTAAAAACTGCAGACAGTTTTTGAAAAGTTTCTGAAAAGTAGAATTTACTTACCCTTTGTTAAGAGATATTTACATTTGTAAAGGAAATCTCCATCTTAAAAGGTGTCTCCCTTTCCATACCAGGAAGGAGGGATGACCTTATCTCTAGAAACTCCCACCAATATAATAACCTGACTCTTGTTTACTGTACTTGTCTGGTAATCTCCCATAACTGACCCCCCCACCCAACATCCTCCTTTGTCTTTAGCTGAGGGTGGTGTTTAAGATGAGAACTTCTGCCATTTTGGTGAATTGATCAGTTTGCCTGAGCCTCTCCCATGTATACATGTTATGAAACTTTGTTTAACTTTCCCCTGTTATTCTGTCTCATGTGAATTTAATTCGTTGTCTGGCCAGAAGGACCCAGAGCAGGTAGAAGAAATGTCTTCCTCCCCTACAATTGCATTCAACAGAAATTGCACTTATAAATCTACATCATTCAGTCTTTGATAGTTGTCCTGACAGCCACCACAGAGCTTTGATTTTTCCATTGCTACAGTTTTATTTAAGTTTTCTTTCCCAGTCAATTGCAAGCAAACTGATTTTGATCAGGAAAAAGACTGCACAGTCCTTGGTGTGCATGACACCTCCTTCTTGAGTCAAGAGGGATAATACCCTGTCTAGAGAAAAGGATAATTACTGAATGTACACTGGTGCCTCTGTATGTACTTATGTGATGGGACAGAGAAGAGATGAGGGAGAGAGAGGAGGACAGCTTGGTGACATTTTAATGACTCCCACAGGAACTCCATTGAATTGGAAAGTCAGCTTCCACTTTCATACCCCAAAATATTCCCTTTGCTAATTTCTTTATTGGGCTTGTTGCTGAAGGAATAATAGCAGTGGCTGAGGCACTGTAAGGCAAAGTGTAAGAATCAGAATTGATTAATTCCCTGAGGTTGCCTTTTCCCGTCTGAAGGAAGAAGATAGCAAAATCACTAGCTTGAGGTATGCTTTCTATTAAACATAGAATTTTCCCAGAACCCAGTTCCTCTAAGATGCAGTTGGAGCATTATAAGAAGATCAGTTTCTCACTTGGAGACTGACATCAGATAGTGTTGGTGTTTGTGAATGTCTGAAACTGAAAATCTGTTAGAGTTTATTTTTCAGAAATGCTGCAATTGTGTGGAATGTTCCTGTTGAAACCAAAACTCTTAATGAAGCAAAGAAAAGAGGTAGTTTTTCACTACTAGGAAGAGGGGAAGTGTGGCTTGCAAAATATTGGAAGAGGGTCACTTGGTTCCAGGGGATGTGATACATTCTACTTGCCAGGAAGTTGAGGTTGGAGGTGTTTGTAAGCCAATTGAGAAGTTGCTAATGTCCCCAGCTCTCTGGAGGGCGATTGCTTTGGAAAAACAGCACTCAAAGACAGCAATACCTGAATTCAGTATGTGCAGCCTAGTCAGCTTTGCTGCTTGGCTGGGAATGGAAGTTTGGGAGTTTAAGTAAGGTGTTTTAATGGCTAGCTTATCTATGCCCTCACATCCTACTGAATATGAATAATACTCCTAAAACTTTTAGGCATTCAATCAAGAGTAGAGGCTTTCCAATAATAAGAAAGCAAAAAAAGAGCAGCGTTGTTCAGTGGGAAGCTGGGGTATGGGGATTACACTCAGTTTGCAGGTTCTTTCCAAGATGCTTGATAAGCTTGTTTCCAAAGGATGGTCCCCTTTAGGGTGACTTCTAAGAAATCCTCGTGATCCTTATTTTGACCTTGCAAAAACACATCAAATAGTATTTCTTTATCCATTTCCCCCCTCTCTCTCTCTATGGTGCATGAGTTTCAATGCAATGTAGACTTTCACAGTATCCTTCCCACTCTTTGTAAAAAGACAACATCCATAGGAACCCACCAGATCAATTATGTTCAACAGGAGTTCATGCTTGAGGAAATGCTACTCAGAACTCATTTCTTCCCCTGCCACTGGAACACTATGTAGTTGATCCAGGTTCTTGGTGGAGATGCCTCTAAAGACCAGAAAGTTTGTGTTTTCACACTCTGCTTTTGTCTCTTTTCAAGGTCACCTCTGATGTCCTCTCATGTTACATCACTCTCAGCCACACCTCTCACTCACCCTGTGTAGGCTTCTTACACCCACATACCACTTTCACTTGATTTGAGAAAGATTTTCCTGAGATTTTTCTTAGCAGGATTTTCTGGGAAGGCAGATCAACACTGGGAAGGACTATGGTTGCAGTAGTTAAGAGCATAAGTCTTTGGAATAAAATGAATCATTGACAGAGACTAGCTCTACCAGCTGTGAGGCCTTGAGCAAGTTACTTGATCATTGTGTGTGTCTGTTTCCTCGTCTATAAAATCAAGACAATAATATCATTTTCCCATGGATATGATAGGTTTTGGAGGTGATAAAATTAAGCAGTTTGCATAAGAATCACTCCACAAATGTTTTCTTAAAGCAAGGAAAATAGCAAAGCAGAGCTCCATCATTCTGCCCACATTTCCATAATGCAGAGACCTTGAAAGTTTCATGGAGCCTCCCCCGCTCCAGCGGCCTGATAGACAGATAACTGGATTTGCATTTAGGAATTATAATTTATTTTCTTTCTGTAAAGTTTGATAATATAAATATCTATATTTACAACTCCAAAGAAAATTTTATTTATGTTTATAAGCAGGTGTGTGATAACAATACTTTGATTTTTGGAAGATATGTCTTGCCTCAAATCCCTCAGGGAAAAGGAAAACATCCCCAGAAGAGAAGAGCATTTCCCACTTTCTCCAAAGTGTTGAGAAGAGGACTTTGAAACACAGGGTCAAGAGCAAGATGAGCCGATCTCAGACAAGCCCCCACAGGTGAGCCTGGCATGTGTAAGGAAAGAAGCACTCACCTGGGGCTGATGAGATTGGCAAGATCAGATTCCTCAGCTGCTTTCAGTTTCCTAAACAGACATACAATCTCACCTACTCCTTAGAGCACAATGCGTATCAGGTAGGTCTCATTATCATGACGTTGTAGATAAATTATAGTGGTGCAGGCTGAGAACTGATTCCAAGTCCTGTCCTGTGAACCTCACATATATTTCTCCTTGGTTTGGTACAAGTATTGAGTAACCTACCCAAGGTCACACCAACTAGAAAGTGGTAAAACCTAAATTGCTTAAAAGCTCCAGATAATCCACACCTGTGTATCCAAAATGCAAGTAGGAGACATGATACTGTTCAGCACACCTCCTGGATGGAGTTTACAAACATTTTTGCCCAAATGGGACTATTTTCCTATACATCCCCTTGATTTTGTAACTCCTCACTTTTCTTTCTGCTGACTCCACAGCCTGCAACACTCTTATTGGCTTAACTGTAAACCCCCTGAGGAAAGGATCTATATTTGAGTCACCTTTCCCTCAAAAAGACCATCTGAATGTCATTATGACAGTTAATTTTATGTGTTATCTTGATGAGCGACAGGGTGCCCAGATTAAACATTATTTCTGGCTGTGAGAGATTAGAATTTGAATTGATGGACCAAGTAAAGCAGATTAATTTCCTCCTCAACAAAGGCAGACATCACCTGTTGAGGGCCTGAATAGAACAAAAGGTGGACGAAGGAGAAGTTCATCCCCATTTTCCTGCCTCGCTTCTTGAACTAGGACATCTCATCTCATCTTCTGCCCTCAGACTGGGATTTACACCATAGTCTCCCCTGGTTCCCAGACCATCAAACTAGGACTCAATTACACCACCAGCTTTCCTGAGTCTCCAGCTTGCAGACCACAGATAATGGGACTTCTCAGCCTCCACAATCATGTGAGCCAGTTCTTCACGATAATTTTCCTTTATACATCCGTATATATCCTACTGGTTCTGTGTCTCTGGTGAACCCTAATACAATCATAAAAATATTATCTAGACAAAGGAACAATGAAGGAAAGAAAAGAGAAAAAAGTAAAGGAAACAGGGGAGAAAAAGAAAGGAGGAAGGGAGAGCACAGGCAACACAGGAAGCTATTAGGCTTGTCACAGTGGTTTCCTGAGCAGAAGATTTGAAACCATTGACATATCATTCCAATATCCAAAAGAAAGATTCTAGAGCGGGCTGCTATCATTAATTAAAATATATTTCTACATGCCAAATTAACCGAAGACTCCTTTGAGGATAATTTCTCCACTTTCTAGCCATGGTAAGTATAGTGTGGGGAATTCTTACTTCTCAGATTCCAGAGACCTGAAATCTTCTACAATCATTATCATTTACTCTTATCACTCTGTACTGTTGACATAAACATCAAAGAGGGGTAGACTGAGATAATGTGAACTGAAGACAATGGAATCAGAAAGGGGGCTCCTATCTTATTCTTCTGTGTGAACAACAAAGAGTGCTGCTTGGGCAAATGTTATCTCTCAAGGATTTTTTCTAAGATCCTTAAGAGATAACATTTGCCCAAGCAGCAAAATGAAAAAAAAAAAACAAGAAAGAAATTAAAACCAGAATCTGAGAAATAACTACATGTGGACATCAGGGCAACCTGAATAACACAAGAACTTGGGAGGACCTAAAGTCTGCAAGTGAGAGAAAGATAAAAAGGTAACTCAGGTTGTAGCTGGTAAGGGCCATTACAACATAACTATAAGAAACCATTATGAAGTGGGTGGCCAATTAAACTTCACTTTAAATGAAAGTCATTCTTTAGATGTGAGATTAAGATGACCATGTTAATTATTTTTAACATTCTACTGAAGGATGATGTACATACCTATGGAAAAATGTATGTAAGTGTATAGCTCCATGAATTTTCACACAAGCTGATTGTATATTTGTAACAAGCACCCAGATCAAGAAACAGAACATCATCAATGCCTCAAAAGCCTCCCTCATATTCCCTTTAGTTTTATATATTTCTTGTTCTTTATATGAAAAAAATAAGAGATTACACACTCTTTTGTGCCTGGACTATTTGCCTCGACATTGTGTTTGCGAGATTCATTTATGTGGTTCATGCACTGTATGTGGATCATTCCCATTGCTCTATAGTATTGTGTGAATTTAACAATTTGTTTATCTTTTCTACTGTTGGTGGGCATTTGTGTCATTTTCCATTTTGAGTCAATTACAAACAGTGCTGCTATGAATATTCTAGCATACATCTGGCCGATATAACATATGTACATATTACCTAGGAGGGAAATAGATTGTTCTTACAATGGATATATGTATACCTATATATATAACAATGCTAAGAGTTGAATGAACAATGTGTACACATCCATTCTAAGATGGATGATTAAATAGATACAAATATATCTATAGATAAACATATAGATACATAATATTAGCAGATACCATCAAACAGCAATGTGGTTATGCCAATTTTACACACTCACTAGCAGACTAATGAAAGGTCCAATTGTTCCACATCTTCACCATCACTTGGTATTTTTCATCTTTTTCAGTTTAGCCATTTTGGTACGTAGGTTGTAGTTTCTTGCTGTAATTTTAATGAGCATTTTCCTGATAATTAATGAAATTGAATTGGCATTTAAATATCCTCTTTTGTAAAGTTTCAGTTCATGTCTTTTTCCATTTTCCAGTTTGTTCATCTATCTTCTTTTTACTGATTTGTAGAAGTTCTTTATATATTTTGGGTGTGAATCTTCTCTCAGCTACATATATAGTAAATATCTTCCCATTTGTGGGTTATCTTTTAATTCTCATGATGGTGTCTATTGTGAACCAAAGTTCCTCATGTAAAACTTAGGCTTATTATTCACTACTTTGTGTCATATTTTAGAGTAAAAGTACAATTGAATAGGTTCACAGACCTGTCACCTGCATTTCAGTGGCCACAGTGAGAGAACCGACCTGTTTGGATGACTGAGTCAAAAACCTGGGTCCTCTTCCATCTAATGGAAGCATACAGAATTGCAGGCACAAACCATACATAGAAAATGAATTTCCTCCCCAGGAAAACACCAAACTCAAGTGACAGAAAAGATAACAGTAGATTTCACAACACTTTCTTTAACTGCACTGTTATTTCTTGCAAAGATCTCCTTTCAAAAAGTATCTGTGACCAAATGGAGCAGGGAAATTATACCACAGTGAAAGAATTTATTTTCCTGGGAGTTACGCAGTCTCAACAACTAAGCTGGGTCTTATTTGTCTTCTTGGTTTTGGTGTATGTGACAACTCTGATGGGAAACCTCCTCATCATGGTTACAGTTACCTGCGAATCTCACCTTCGCACTCCCATGTACTTCCTGCTCTGCAGTCTATCTGTTCTTGACACCCACTTTTCCTCCATCACAGCTCCTAAGGTCCTAGCTGATCTTCTATCAGAGAGAAAACCCATCTCCTTCAATGGCTGTGTCACTCAAATGTTCTTCTTCCACCTTCTGGGAGGTGTGGATGTTTTTTCTCTCTGTGATGGCATTTTATCGCTATATAGCCATCTCAAAACCCCTCTATCATATGACTGTCATTAGTAGGGGACGATGTGCTAGCCTGGTTGTGGCCTCCTAGGTGTGGGGCTTTGTCCACTCCATCATGCAGATTTCCCTGTTGCTGCCCCTCCCTATCTATGGATCCAAAGTTCTTGACACTTTCTACTGTGATGTCCCCCAGGTGCTCAAACCTACCTGCACTCACACCTTCACTCTGGAGCTCCTGATGATTTCTGATAATGGATTACTTAGTTGGTTTATATTCTTCTTTCTCCTCATATCCTACACAGTCATCCTGATGATACTGAGATCTCATACTGGAGAGGGCAGGAGGAAAGCCATCTCCACCTGTACCTCACATATCACTGTGGTGACCCTACACTTTGTGCCCTGCATCTATATCTATACCCGGATCTTCACTGCCTTCCCCACAGATACTGCCATTTCTTTCAACTTCACTATCATTTCTCCTTTGCTCAATCCTATGATCTACACCCTGGGAAATCAGGAAATGAAGTCATCCATGAGGAAGCCAAAGAAACAACTACGGCATTCAGAAAGGGTTTAAATTCTATAAGGATGAGACAACACTCAAATTTAAAGATAGATTTTAAATATCACTTTCTCAAAATGGCAAGAGATCAACTTAATGTGAAAAACAAATGGGCATCTATGGATACCATGGCATCTTAAAAGAGGCTGATCCTATAGTACGTGCTGGGGACCTATTGGTGATGCTATTTAAGGTGAAACCCATTCATGTCTTCCACTACCCACTTTCAATTATTCATCCCACAAATATTGACAGAACACATATTATATGCCTGAAAGTGGTAAGATTCAGACTGCTGCAGGAAGATTAAAGATAGTCACTGACCTACATGCATACTCCAAGATGCTTTAATGAAGATATGAACCAAGTGCTGTGGAAATATTGTAGGCACTTTACTTAAGAACTTCAGAAGACATTTGAGAGTAAGGGGATAAAGGCAGAGAGGGACAATCCAAGCAAAGAAATCACTATGTGCAGAGGGAGAGAATGGTATAAGTGTGTGCCACATTATGCGACAGTCAGTTCATTGTAGTCACGAGGTAGTACACTCATGAAGTCAATACCATTGAAAGAAAAGTTTGGAAAGAAGAACTCCTTCTGTGGTCTCCTGAGCAATGCAAATCCTTGATTTCTATTGGAGAGAGGATCCCCAAATCATTCCAAGGCCATGGTTTCCTCTGGGGCAGAAGGAGGTAATGCTGTAAGTGGGAATATTCATAAAGAAGTAAGACTGATGAGTAGAGGCTGTGACAGCTCACCTGGACTGGTGAAAGCCTTAACCAAAGACAGGTGCTAGGCACTCCCTTGGGAAGCAACTGACTCCCAATTACATAGAAGAATTATCCCAATCACAGACTGGACAAGCCCAAATTTCTCATTGTTTCTGCTTTTTGATTTTGGGGGTTTTTTTCCCAGCTTTGTTGAGATATAATCGACATGTAACATTGCGTAAGTTTAAGGTGTACAACATGCTGATTTGATAAACATATATCAAAATATGATTACCACCATAGCATGAGTTACCACCTCCAGCACATCACACAATTAAGATTTCTTTTTCGTGGTTCTCATAGTCTCTCACATAAAGACCTCGAAACTTCTTTACACCTCATTAAAAGGAAAAGTAAGGGTAATAAAAGCATGAAGATTTAATCAACAAATCAGAATTTTCTAGTCTCTGTGAAATAAAAGGAATGAGAATGGTGCTAGGAGAAGGTTTATCTAATAATCCAGCTGGTATTTTGTGGCAATCCGTTGACTTTACTGTTCAATGTCTCCCATCATGATAAAGCTGAAGCCACAGAAGCTGGCACTCATGTATTAATCAGACACATCAATGCTGTGACAAAAATGTCCAAATTGAAGTTGTTAACCACAGTAAAAGCTTATTTACTGCTCATGTCACCCACTAATGCTGGTCTTCAGAAAGAGCTATTGCATGCAATAATTAGGAGCAACAGGATCTTTTTCTTCCATCCTGGACTCCAGCTCTCTCTAAATCCTCAGAAACCTCTCCATTCATCCAGAAAATGGAGAAAAGGAAAGAGGATTGAGAATTATGGGGAGAAGGGGGAGGGTAGTTATAGGGCATTCTGAAAGTAATGTGTGTCACTTTTGAACCACATTCCGTAGGACAGCTCGTAGTCATATGGCCTCAACTGACTGCAAGGGAGCCTGGAGAATGTAATCCTACTCTGTTCCCAGTAAAAAGAGGAGAACATGAATAATGATGAACTCCAGTGATCTCTTCCACATATGTGACTCATTACTAAGAAATAACAATTGGATTACATGACAAAGACTAAGACTTTGTCTCTAAAAGGATTCTCTTAACACCTAGAAATGTTTGCTGGAAGTACTACTGGAACCTTGGAATTCACAGAGAACCAAACTGAAATGAAGAAGATATGAAGAAAGGAAACTTAATTGAAAGGAAGGGAAAGGTGATCAAGGTAAGCCTGGGAAATAGGATGATAATAGGATAGAAGGTCAGGATCCAAAATATAGAACGCTGGAGGACAGTGTCCAAAGAAGACTCATCAAGAAGACAAGCTTCACTTATCCTCATACTTTCTATAAGCTAGTTATAAACCAATATTTAATCATGCAGAAGCTCCTGTAGAGATGAGTGTCATCTTCTTTGTTGATTGCTCCTTCATGTGCTCTACTTTATGTCTATCACTGAAACATTTTCTGGATTATTTTCTAATATTTGACATACTTCCCCAAGCATAAAATTAAATAAAGACATACATTTGTCTTCAGCTGTATCCATCTGCAGACCAAATGACTATTTACCACCTGGCTACATGTTTCCTCTGGCATCACTGTTCTTCAGATCCTCCCTACTTTTCACATTGATGCCTTTTTCTTATCTCTCTGTTGACTTGACCTCAAGCATAACCTTTGTGACTAGGCGGAATTTTAAGCAACCAATGATCTATACAATCAGAGTTTATGTTCCCAAGTATAGGATGTACAAATGACAGAAACCCAGCAAAAGCTGCCCAGGAAGCTGCCTTGGACTGTTTACACAGGCAAAACAATCTGATCACACACAGTGATAAAAAGCATGGAATTCAGGACAACACCATTAAATTTACTTGTCTTGCAACATGACACCAAGTAATTATTTGGATTAATCTATATTTTTCTCCAGGTGGAGACATTTTCTTAGGGAACTATTAGATATTACACTGATTCTAGCTTATCGTACAAAGGTTGCATGTATTTGCTCCTACCATCTGTGACTTTTTTCTATATAAGAGAGGTTGGCTTTAAACTTCCACAATGTTTTTCATAAGCAAATAAATGTATCTATACAGACAAACTGGCTGGTTTAGGAGCAATCCTGCTGTTATGGACTTGTTCGAGAAATTCAAAGAATGTTTAGGTTATTGAAACTTTATTTCTCAGACTCTAGGATAGTCAGCAAAACAGAAACTATTTCTAAGCATCATGAAGTTCCAGTCACAAAACTATAGGCTGGAGGGATCTTCAGAGTTTTGTTGTTGTTATTGTTGTTGTGTGACTGTTCTTTCAAGTCTGAAAGGTAATGTTGTCAATATTACTCTTATTCAATAAAGCAAACTATTAATTTAGTACTGTATTAGTAATCTATTGCTGCATAACATATCAATGCAAAATGTAGTGGCTTATAACAACACACATTTCTTAAGTTGCAGTTTGCGTGGCGGGGAATGAGGTAAGATTTAGCTAAGTCTTCTCCTTCAGGGTCACTCACAAGGCTATGTCAAGGTGTCAGCTGGGAGCTGCAGTGTCATATGAAGGTTAACTGAGGAAGGATCTACTTCCAAGCTCACTCACATGGTTGTTGGTCAGAATCAAAAGCTATTGGCCTGAGGGTTCAGTTCCTTACTGGCTGTTGGCTGGAGGCCTTCCTCAGGTTCTGGTCTTGTGGGTCTCTCCAACATGGCGGCTTCCTTCCTCAGAGGGAACAATCAAATCAGAAGAGAATGTGTTAGCAGGAAAGAAGACTCTTGGAAGTGGCATCCTGTCACTTTTTATATATTCTCTTCCAGAAGCAAGTCACTAGTCCAGCCTACACACAAGAGGAAGGAATTGCACACCTTTGTTAATATCAGGGCAGGGACTGCAAGTTTCTAGAAAAAAACTAGGAAAAATAAGGGTTTCCTTCTCTGCACATTCTCTCCAGCATTTTTTGTTTCCTGTCTTGTTAATTATAGCCATTCTGACTGGAGTGAGGTGATACCTCGTTGTAGTTTTGATTTGCATTTCCCTGATAGCTAATGATGTTGAACATCTTTTCATATGCCTGTTGGCCATCTGCATATCTTCTTTGGAGAAATCTCTGCTGGTGGGAGTGCAAACTGGTGCAACCACTATGGGAAGCAGAATGGAGTTTCCTCAGAAAATTAAGGATAGATCTACCATATGATCCAGCTATCCTGCTGCTGGGTATTTATCCAAAGAACTTGAAAACACAAAGGCATAAAGATACTTGCACCCCTATGTTCATTGCAGCATTATACACAATAGCCAAGACACGGAAGCAACCTAGGTGCCCATCAAGGGATGAATGGATAAAGAAGATGTGATATTTATACACAATGGGCTACTACTCAGCCATAAGAAATGATGAAATCCAGCCATTTGTGACAACACGGATGAACCTTGAGGGTATTATGCTGAATGAAATAAGTCAGAGGGAGAAAGTCAAATTCCATATGATCTCACTCATAAGTAGAAGATAAAAACAATGACAAACAAACACATAGCATTGGAGATTGGATTGGTGGTTACCATAGGGGAAGGGGAGAGGGGGGAGGGCAAAAGAGGTGGCTAGACTCACATGTGAGGGGATGGACTATAATTAGTTTTAGGGTGGTGAACATGATGTAATCTATACAGAATTTGAAATATATTATGATGTACATCTGAAAATAAGTAAATAAATAAATAAACTATGAAAAATCATTGGAAATCATGAAAGAAACCTAAAAGTTATTTGTTCAAGAAGGGTTACAAAAGACCAACAAGAAAGGAAGAGGAGGTAAGGGAGAGTGTCATAGATAATTCAGATAAACTGAGCCCTTGTGACAAGGAGAATGATAGTGCCAGCTACAAACGGAAAGTATTTAATTCTTGATAACAATGCTCACATCTATTTTAGACATTTTAAGTGGGAGGTGTGCCATATATCCAAGTGAGACTATCCATAGACCTATAGTGAGACAAGGTTTCAGAAATGACATTGGGAATGAGACAAGAGGGAAAATGGAATTCTTTGCTTTTAGGATCTCTAGAACCACAGGGTCTAGAACATGGAGGTGCTCAGAAAATATGTCATAATTAAATACACATACAAAAGAATGAAAGTAGACCACTATCTTACACCATTCATAAAAGTGGACTCAAAATGGATTAAAGACCTGAAACTATTAAACTTCCAGAAGAAAACCTAGGCAGTACACTCTTAGACATCAGTCTTAGCAGCATATTTTCAAGTACTATGTCTGAACAGGCAAAGGAAACAACAGAAAAAATAAACAATTGGGACTATGTCAAATTGAAAAGATTCTGAACAGCAAAGGAAACCATCAACAAAACGAAAAGATAGCCTAACAACTGGGAGAAGATATTTGCATACCCTGTATCTATTAAGGGGTTAATATCCAAAACATATAAAGAACTCATACATCTCAACACCAAAAATCTAACAACACAATTAAAACACGGGCAAAAGATCTGAACAGAGATTTCTCCAAAGAAGATATACAGATGGCGAACAGGAACATGAAAAGATGTTCAATGTCATTAACTACCAGGGAAACGCAAATCAAAACGAGCATGAGATATCACCTCACTCCCATCAGAATGGCTATAATTAACAAGACAGGAAACAATGAGTGTTGGAGAGGATGTGGAGAGACGGGAACTCTCATACATGGCTAGTGGGAGTGCAAACTGGTGCGGCCACTATGGAAAACAGTACAGAGATTCCTCAAAAAATGAAAATAGATCTACCATATGATCCAGCCACTCTACTGCTGGGTATTTATCCAAAGAATACGAAAACACGAATGCATAGATATTCATGCACCCCTATATTCATTGCAGCACTATTTACAATAGCCAAGACTTGGAAGCAATCTAGGTGCCCCAAAAAGGATGAATGGCTAAAGAGGATGTGGTATATATACACAATGGAATACTACTCAGCCATAAGAAACAATTCAATCCAGCCATCTTTGACAACATGGATGGATCTTGAGGGTATTATGCTAAGTGAAATAAGTCAGAGGGAGAAAGTCAGATACTGTATGATCTCACTCATATGTAGAAGATAAAAACAATGAAAAACAAACACATAGAAAGAGAGATTGGATTGGTGGTTAGCAGAGAGGAAGGCGGGGAGGGAGGGGGGTGAAAGGGACAATTAGGCACATGCATGTGGTGATGGATTGTAATTAGTCATTGGACAGTGAACATGTTGTAATCTACACAGAAATCAAAATATATAATGATGTACACCTGAAATGTATATAGTTATAAACCAATGTTACCACAATAAAAAAATTAAAAATGAAATGTAAATAAAATATATAGAAATACCATGTTTAAAAACAATTAAAAAAAAGAAAACAATTGCATTTACAATTGCATCAAAGGGTAAGAAACACAACCAACATAAGCAACAAAGTGAAAGATCTGTTCACTGAAAACCATAAGACATTGATGAAAGAAGCTGAAGAAGAAACAAACAAATGGAAATATATTCCATGCTCATGGGTTAGAAGAATTATTTTAAAATGTCCGTGATACCCAAAGAGATCTACAGGTTCAATGCAATCCATATCAAAATTCCAATAGCATTTTTCACAGAAGGGGAAAAAGAATCCTAAAATTTGTGTAGTATCACAAGACAACTAATAGCCAAAGCAATCCTGTGAAAGAAGAACAAAGCTGGAGGCATCACACTTATGATTTCAAACTACATGCTACAAAGATATAATAATCAAAACAGTATAGTACTGGCATAAAAACAGACGTACAGACCAATGGAACTGAATCAAGAGCTCAGAAATATACCTATGCATACACAGTCAATTAAGTATCAACAAAGAAGCCAAGAATATACAATGGGGAAAGGATACTGTCTTCAGTAAATGTTACAGGTAAAACTGGATAACAACATGCATAATAAAGAAATCAAACTCCTATCTTACACCACTCACAAAAATTAACTTGGAATGGTTTAAAGATTTAAGTATAAAACCTGAAATCATAAGACTCCTAGAAGAAAAAATAGTGGAAAGTTTCCTTGACATTGGCCTTGGCAATAATTTTTTGGATATTACACCAAAAGCACAAGCAACAAAAGCAAAAATTAATAAATGGAACTACCTCAAACTAAAAAGCTTCTGTACAGCAAAAGTAATCAACAAATGAAAAGACAACCTACAGAATAGGAGAAAATATTTGCAAATCACATATGGGATGAGAGGTTAATATCAAAAATATGTGAAGAACTCAATAGCAAAAACACAAACCATTTGATATAAAAATGGGCACAGGACCTGAATAGATATTGTTCCAAACAAGACATATAAATGGCCAACAGTTATATGAAAAGGTGCTCAACATCACTAACCAGCAGAGAAATGCAAATCAAAACCACTGTAAGATTTCACTTAACACCTGTAAGAAGGGCTATCACCAAAAAGACAAGAATAACAGGTGTTGGTGAAGATGTGGAGAAAAGGAAAAACCTTGTGCCCTGTTGGTGGGAAAGTGAATTGGTACAGCCACTATGGAAAACACTATAGAGTTTCCTCAAAACATTAAAATTAAAACTATCATATGAGCCAGCAATCCCATCTCTGGCTATTTATCCAAAGGAAATGAAATCAGGATCTTAAAGAGGTATTGGCACTCTGATGTTCATTGCAACATTATTCACAATATCCAAGATATGGAAACAGTCTAAGCATCCATCGATGGATAAATGGATAAAGACGTGGTGTATACATACCATGGGATATTATCAGTCATGAAAAGAAGAAAATCCTGCCATTTGTGACAACTAGATGGACGTCGAGGGTGTTATGCTAAGTGAAGAAAGTCAGATAGAGAAAGACAAATACTGTATTATTTCATAAATCTGTGTAAACTAAAACTCTAAACTCACAGAAACAGAGAGTAGAATGGTGGTTACCAGGTACTGGGGGGTGGATGAAATGAAGAGATGTTGGTGAAAGTGTACAAACTCCCAAGTATAAGATGAATACGTTTGGAGATCTAATGTACAGATGGTGATGATCGTTAATAATACTTGAAAGTTGCTGAGAGTATATCTTAAATGATCTCACCATACACAAAAAAGTAGTAATTATGTGAGGTGATGAGGAGTAAGCTAACACTATGATGATAATCATTTTGCAACATATAAATGTATCAAATCAACAATTGTATGTCTTAAACACCCACAATGATACACGTCAATAATATCTAAGTGAAGAGGAGAGAAAGAAGAATTACCCATCTCAAACATACAACCTGTCTCATGTGGTTTTTAATCTGTGTAGACTAGTTTAATGTACTAAAACAAAATGGAAAATCAAGTAAACCCAAACCGGTCAGCATTCTGGAAACAGTGGAAGCGCATTCTACATAAGAAAGAACCATTCAATAATCTGAGTTAATAATGAGTAACTATTGTAATATTGTAGACAGTTATAATAACATAACTCATCTAGCAGTAATCCACATCGAGAGATTCCATATGAATAGAGCATTGGAAAACAGGAAAAATTGCATTCCTGAAATATCATCTAAGTCATGTTTCTCTACATGTGGAGACTTGTAGCAACATCATGAGACTATAACAATTCTGCATATAATTAGAAACTAGACTAGGAGCAAAGGATTTTAGGTCCAGTTCTCTTCTAGGTTTTTGAGAGTCAAATTGAAACTCATTTCTATATAGTGTCCTCTGAGCTTTACAAGCAATGAAAATTGGACCCTGTAGTCTCTTGGGCACAGTATTTGGCACATTTTAAAATAGTTCTAATTGAGCGATGGATAAACAGATTTCCTCTACTGCCTCTAAATAATTTGGACACCAACCAAAATGTGTCCATCTGTGTGTGTGTATGTGTGTTTACACATGAACATGTCTCAGTAGCTTCTTAATAACTCCCACTGAAACCTCATCACCAACAGCAGAATCAGGCACCAACTTCCACTTTCTCGTCCAATAACACTCCCTTTGTAAGTTTTATATTAAGCCTCAAACTGAGGGATTTGTACATAAGACAGGGATACAGTGGAAATTCTTGAAACTGTGATTTCTTTGAATCTGCCCTTTCTCTCCTGAAAGGGGAGTAAAGACACTAAGATATTTAGTCTTCCAAGACGCTCTGCTTTCACAAACAAAACTTTCAAGAATTAAAGTCACCAGTGTTCTGTTCTGCTCTGTATCTAATAACTTACTATTTGTAGTTGGTGTTTTGGTCAAAGGTGTGAGGTAAAGACATTAAGCTTTTAGCTAATATAAAGGTTATGGATAGTGAAATTGAGTTGTCATGATTGATTATGTACAAATAGTTTGACTTTGATATTTTCCAGCTATATTAAATGCTTCAAAGCCAAAATGATCTTCTCAGTGACAGGAACAACAAAGGTGGGTGTTAACTATTGGAAGAGAGGTGATGTGTGAAGAGGGATTCAGAAATGTGGTCCATTCAGTGTGAGAGAAGGCATCATTCATTTGCTGTGATCCTTTGAGCTGCTTGTTGGTGAGTCCACCTCAGAACAAAGTCAATGTAAATTGGGTTTCCAAAGCCCCTTTCAGCCAAATTCTTATCTTCAGACAGACTCTATCAAATATTCCTGTTATACAAAATTAGATCCTATACATATAAGATTGAAGGGAGTAAAAATAGTTTATTCCTTCCTACTTCCATCACTTCCTTCCTTTCAACAAAATATAGATTCATTATATATTCCATAAGAACACAACCATAACATTAATACTTACTAAAGTATGGTGGGGAAATTGAATAAGTCAACTTTTCTTGAGTCTTCACTCATACTAAATCCTCAAAAAAAATAGTACCCATTTTTACTGCTGGAAATCATGATATCTCCTATCCCACCCAAATCTACCTCTACTTCTCTCATGACACATTTCACAGTTTATCTTGCAATATGTCCATCAATTTATACAAATCATCCACTTGTGTTAGCCTGCAAACACTTTGAGAATGTGGTCCAACTTATCCAAATACATTTGAAATTGCAAGAAGTGTTCACTTTCTAAGAACAAGGTGGAACAAATAATAATTGTAAAATTTCCTAAGAATGATCGATAACAGCTTATTAAAAGTAGGCGTTATTGAGGCCAGCCTTGTTGCACAGTGGTTAAGTTCGCGTGCTCCACTTGGCAACAGATGTTAGCTCAGGGTCAATCATCCTCACCAAAAAACAAAGGCATTATTCTAATGATACCATCATCTCTCACTGCTGTGGGATCCCTCCACTCTCTTAGCTTAGATCCACAAATGGAAAGACACAGAGGAGAGTGTGGTTGATATAGTATGAACCACCTCTAAAAAGTAGGTCACTGTCTTTATTCTCTCCCTGA